>NC_064931.1:486434980-486737973 GCF_023897955.1 Schistocerca gregaria | reverse complement strand
TTTTGACAATGTTGACTGGAATACTCTCTTTCAAATTCTGAAGGTGGCAGGGGTAAAATACGGGGAGCGAAAGGCTATTTACAATTTGTGTAGAAACCAGATGGCAGTTATAAGAGTTGAGGGGCATGAAAGGGAAGCAGTGGTTGGGACGGGAGTGAGACAGGGCTGTAGCCTCTCCCCGATGTTATTCAATCTGTATATTGAACAAGCAGTAAAGGAAACAAAAGAAAAACTCGGATTAGGAATTAAAATCCATGGAGAAGAAATTAAAACTTTGAGGTTCGCCGATGATATTATAATTCTGTCAGAGACAGCAAAGGACCTGGAAGAGCAGCTGAACGGAATGGACAGTGTCTTGAAAGGAGGATAGAAGATGAACATCAAAAAAGCAAAACGAGGATAATGGAATTAGTCGAATTAAATTGGGTGATGCTGAGGGTATTAGATTAGGAAATGAGACACTTAAAGTAGTAAAGGAGTTTTGATATTTGGGGAGCAAAGTAACTGATGATTGTCGAAGTAGAGAGGATATAAAATGTAGACTGGCAATGACAAGGAAAGCGTTTTTGAAGAAGAGAAATTTGTTAACATCCAGTATAGATTTAAGTGTCAGAAAGTCTTTTCTGAAAGTATATTTATGAAGTGTAGCCATCGGATCTTAAAAAGTTATGATTCAGATTTGTTTGTCTCGGAGGGGGACATCCAGTGACACCATACTCGACTCGCCACCCAACTCGTGAGTAGGTAGCAGGGCCAACTTCGATATCTTCAATGGGAACTCACTTTTTTATTGCAGATGCTGGGTGAATGATTTTGCTACGATTTATTTTTTTCCTTACTGGTAAATGTGTGGTTGATTTGAAGACCTTTTTGCTCTACTGGGCATGATCATATCGGATATTGTACGTTTTTCCCTTCTTTCGAAATCTGAACTTACATATTCAGGCAGTTCAAGACAGAGTCACAGTTAAGGATAGATTCCGAACTGCAGTGCAACTTGAAATTTTTCACATTAACAAGTTATTGCCACAGTTGAAATAGCTGCCAAGCGAGAGAGAATTATCTCAGGACCGACTGGGATTGAACTCCAATCCTCTGTATTCGGTGGTCTCCACTTTACCCAGAGAACAATTTGTTTCCCATTCAACATCAATGAGAAAAAGCGCATGCACTAATTTTACCTTTCCACGGCCTTAACGAAGCAGGCACTGGTGGAAAGTTACCTTAAAAAAGCTTTCAACGCTACCAGGAGAGCGTTAGACAATAAGACAATAGAATGAAATCGAGCTGGGGCCGTGAGAATGAAAGAGTGCAGTTAAAGGCCGCTGAATTCATCACTTACAGCCGAATGACATTTCCGTCCCGAAACAGACAGGGCTCTCCGCATCAGATCGTTTCGTTCGCATCACGCTATTGAATGAAGATTCCGTGACGTACCAAGAAGCTTTCCAGCTTTACCAACATAGGAAGATATTGTCAAAGTATGATGTGTACATCTCGTCTTTACTAGTATCATTTAATTCTTACACTGTCCTCTGAAGTCACACTTTCTCTCTCTCTCTTTTTCTTTTTTTATTATATAATTCGATGTCTCTTAAGTCGCGAGTTTATACGAGCGTAATACTTGTTCAATGTTTAAGACAAGTGTTGGCTGTCAACATCTTGAAGAAACTGCCCCACTTCTCCTAGAGTGACTTAAAAAAGACAACGGACTACTTACGTACTTCTGGTTCCCATCCAGCATATTACCAGCCCCCTATCTCTTATTCTGTGTGATGTGACTGTCAACAACAACTATCCATTGCACTAGACTGATGAATCCGGCGGAGAACAGTTTTATTTAGCTTTTTTTACTCGATTGTATGAGGCGAGTGTAAAAACTTTTCGTGAAAGATGTACATGCAATGTCTAACTGAATGAAAAAATTTATTTATGTGCGTCTTGATTTATTGAAAGAAAGATTTTTTTCTAGTGGATCTCTGCAGGAATCTTCTATGAATATTGTTCTCTTTTTTTATTTGTCAGTCCACATATTCTGATATCATACAAATGCTTAATCAAACTGAATGCATAGCCGACTCTTTCAGGGGATTTCCAACAAGGAAATTTTTACCACGATCGAAAAACAGAGCGCTGTTCTTATATAAGCGGTATTTGTGAAACAGAAGCACATTTTTCCTCAGTTGCTTGTCTCATCATCTGGGCCGGGCATTATGGTGGCGCAAATTACATAAATAAGAAGTTGTGGTCTTAAGCCTGGTGGCCACTTTGGTGCCTCTACTCGCTACTCTGCAATTAAAGTAATACGTTTCGGAGAACCAAGCACAGCCGCCGCTAGTTCAGCACCAGGAGATGATTACGACACCTGAAACCTATGCTTACACATTTTGACAAAAAAAAAAGAAAATACACACGTCTGAGAAAGCTATAAATATTGCCAAGAATGTGCCCTTTTCTTCCTCATCTTTATTCCTTAGAGAATATAATTTGAAACAGGATGATCATATATATGGTAAACCTACGTAACTTTGTGGTATTAAGGATTGTAAATGAATACATTGCTTTGAATACATTGCTTTACTAACCCACTATAAAGAACAATTAAGAAATAAAAAGCTGCTGAAGTTATAAAATGTAGTAAAAAAAAGTTGGCATCCTACCTAATTTCGTAATAGTATACATAATACTGTGACATTATATACTTATCTTCGTGATGATGTGCTCGATTCAGTGATTGTACAAATATTACAGATAAATGCCGTAGCATCAAGTGAATCTACGGACTGACAACCTTCATGAACCATCGCAGACAAAAACATCACTCAATCCAAGCATTGTAGCTCTCTTTACAAGACGCAGACGTCATCATTTCTTTTGTTCTTTGACTTCTTTTTTCGCTTAGACAGTGATTTCACTGTGTTACAGTGGTTAGTGGAGTATTCGGTTAATGTTCAAGCCAAACCCTATTTCCTGCATTTAAACCGTGCGACTGCTACGGCCGCAGGTTCGAATCCTGCCGCGGGCATGGATGTGTGTGATGTCCTTAGGTTAGTTAGGTTTAAGTAGTTCTAAGTTCTAGGGGACTAATGACCACAGCAGTTGAGTCCCATAGTGCTCAGAGACATTTGAACCATTTTTTCCTGCATTTATGTTATTAAATAAACTAACTTAGCTTCCAAATGGCTGTGAGCACTATGGGACTTAACATCTGAGGTCATCAGTCCCCTAGAACGTAGAACTACTTAAACCTAACTAACCTAAGGACATCACACACATCCATGCCAGAGGCAGGATTCGAAACTGCGACCGTAGCAGTCGCGCGGTTCCGGACGGAAGCGTCTAGAACCGCTCGGCCACCGCAGCCGGATAACTTAAATTCCAGTTCACTCGTAATGACGAACGGTCTACTCAATCCGCCTATGGTCACATTGTCTTTGTCACCATCGCTGCAGTTTGCATACTTCTCTGAGTACTCCATAAAATGGAGGAATGATTAACAGCTTTATATATATCGACCACTATTCCTCCAATATCTTCTGAAGTGCTCCACGAAGGTCATCAGTTGAACAGGATTGTCTTCTCTTGCTCACATGACCCATTTTTGGCTGGTCCTTTTTCGCACATTTGCTAAAAGATGATTCAGTAATAAGGCACTTAAATCCAACTGTAATGACTAAGATTATAAGTATTATTCATTGATAATACAGCTGAATATATATGTCTGGCTAATTACTTGAACAACTTACCTTAACGAACTTTTATTACGCATGGTGCACGGAATGGCAATTGAATCTCAATGTAGACAAGTGTAATGTGATGCGAATACATAGAAAGATAGGTCCCTTATCATTTAGCTACAAAACAGCAGGTCAGCAACTGGAAGCAGTTAATTCCATAAATTATCTGGGAGTACGCTGTAGGAGTGATTTAAAATGGAATGATCATATAAAGTTGATCGTCGGTAAAGCAGATGCCAGACTGAGATTCATTGGAAGAATCCTAAGGAAATGCAATCCGACAACAAAGGAAGTAGGTTACAGTACGCTTGTTCGCCCAATGCTTGAATACTGCTCAGCATTGTGGGATCCGCACCAGGTAGGGTTGATAGAAGAGATAGAGAAGATCCAACGGAGAGCAGCGCGCTTCGTTACAGTATCATTTAGTAATTGCGAAAGCGTTGCGGAGATGATAGATAAACTCCAGTGGAAGACTCTGCAGGAGAGACGCTCAGTAGCTCGGTACGGGCTTTTGTTAAAGTTTCGAGAACATACCTTCACCGAAGAGTCAAGCAGTATATTGCTCCCTCCTACGTATATCTCACGAAGAGACCATGAGGATAAAATCAGAGATATTAGAGCCCACACAGAAGCATACCGACAATCCTTCTTTCCACGTACAATACGAGACTGGAATAGAAGGGAGAACCGATAGAGGTACTCGGGGGACCCTCCGCCACACACCGTCACGTGGCTTGCGGAGTATGGATGTAGATGTAGATAGATCAGCGCAGCAAACGACGTATTTCCCTCTACACAACAAACATTGAACTACCTGTTTCGCACATAGCCTTCACTTCCGGCTAGAATGTCTTTCCGGTGTGAAGATGTTGCTACCATTTTTTGAGGACAGCTGAAACTGTGTAGGACGCCTACATTACTTAAGGACAAGAATTTGTCTGCTGTCACGAATAACTGAGGGAGGTGGCGCAATGGTTAGCACAGTGGACTCCCTTTCGGGAGGACGACGGTTCAAACCTGCATCCGGCCATTCATGATTTCCCTAGATCGTTTCAGGCAAATGCCCCTATGATTCCCTTGAAGGGACAAGACCAATTTCCTTCCCCATCCTTCCCCAATACGAACTTCTGCCCTGTCTCTAATCAACCTGTTGTCGACGGGACGTTAAACACTGATCTCCAGTTCCTCTCCCCGCTATCACGAAATATAGTATATTACAGAGTTAGGTAGGTTTATCCTAGTCAGTTGCAGATAAAGCAGGTGGCAGATATGTGTCATAAGTTGGATATTGGGAAATATAGTCTATAGACGTGTTTGTTTAGAATACACTCGTGCGACTTATTTTAGAATCACTAGCTGCGACATCGTCGTGAAAAAAGAGTGACCCGTAAGTTTCCTTTAATTTACGTCAATGGTGTCGGTTGTATATATATATATATATATATATATATATATATATATATATATAGAGAGAGAGAGAGAGAGAGAGAGAGAGAGAGAGAGAGGGGCCAATGTCAAAATACACAGACTAGTGAACAGGGATCGACAAGAGGTTCGCCAACTTACACTATTTATTGCCAGAACCGCCCGTTTCTGAGCGGGCGAGTGAAAATAAGCAAAGTAGACTAATTTTCATATCGAACAATCACTTACTTCAGATACCGTTCTAACACTAAAAATGGCAGCATTAAGTCTTTGAACAAGATCCTGAATGTGGACTTTGCACGGCAGTTTACTATCTATCTCTGCACCTATAAATTTAATTTGTTTAATTGTACTAGTCATATGCCCAGCAGGTGGCAGACATACTTTATAGGTAAACTTCGCGAAAATCCTCTTACATAATTTCAAGAACCAGTATTATGGGAGGAATCTAGCAGTATATTACAGACCACTACGTATTACCTCCGGAGGGATAACGAAGACAATATCAGACTAATTGCAGTGCTCATAACTGCATTTAAGCAGTCATTCTTCCAGTGTTCCATACTCGAAAGGAACAGGAAGAAACCCCAATAGTTCAAAAGAGAAATACACTCTGCCATGCATTTAATAATGGCTTTTCAGTGAATGGATGCGATAGGAACGTGAGAAAAATAAACGTCCATGTCCTACGAAGTAATGATAACATCTGAGCCTAATGGTTGGGTCAGTCCTCTGGAGTCAAAAAGTAAGAGGCGCATTTCAGGCTAGTTTGACCAAGTTCGAATGATAGTGTACAACAGTTAAAAAACTGCCGCTCCATCTGCCCCGAGTCGTTCTGTGATTTATTTGAGAAAGCGGCAGTCGATGTGTATGTCACTGGAGAAGCGCACACAAATTGTGCGTAAGAGGTAGTTATTTCCGTATTACACGAGGTGGATAATGGGGAAGCCGCCTTAAGAAGACGAGTCTAACGTTTACCGTGGCCTCTGGCACAGTGGCTACCCATCTATCTATGGAAGCTTCAAAATTTACGGAGAGAACGTGGTACGCGGGTACTCGTTTGCCTAATAGGAGGGTATCTACTGAAACAACGAGAATGTCTACGTTAAGGAAAAACATCTCTTTGCGCAGAATCAAACGCAGAAACTCTCCCTCAGACCACAGAACTCACTGTTAGAAATCTTTAAGCAAACAATTTATTGGTAAAGACTACCAAAAATATAGTTGCGCTCATAAAGTTTTTGTTCAGTAATATAGGTTCCACATTAAATTTGGTGGTCAGAAGCAGGTTAGCACATTAGATTCTGGCTAAGTACCGTATCATCATCGATGTTCCACAGGGCGAGTACCTTATGGTTTCAGACCGTCATATTGTAGGTCTGTGACCACATTTACGTTCTTTAGTGTTTCACAGAATGAGAGAAAAATTTACTTTTGTGTGTCCTGCATCTGTTAGACGAAGTTTTAATTCTTCATATTGTTTTGAATCTGTCAGATTTTAATTCGCGATGATAGTAACAGAAACGCAACACTAAGCTCCATCTACCAGTCGCGTATGGTTGGCGGGAAGAACGACTGTCTGAAAGCCTCCGTGCGCGCTCGAATCTCTCTAATTTTACATTCGTGATCTCCACGGGAGGTATAAGTAGGGGGAAGCAGTATATTCGATACCTCATCCAGAAACGCGCCCTCTCGAAACCTCCCGAGCAAGCTACACCGCGATGCAGAGCGCCTCTCTTGCAGAGTCTGCCACTTGAGTTTGCTAAACATCTCCGTAACGCTATCACGGTTACCAAATAACCCTGTGACGAAACGCGCCGCTCTTCTTTGGATCTTTTCTATCTCCTCCGTCAACCCGATCTGGTACGGATCCGAAACTGATGAGCAATACTCAAGTATAGGTCGAAAGAGTGTTTTGTAAGCCACTTTCAGTCGTTGCAGTTTATAAAATCTGCAGTTCTACTCAAGACTTCTCGTAGGAGTGCGAGGTCCCTACCTTGCTATCAAGAACGGAGGATGTGTTGAACACCCACTATTTTCTTCTAGTAGATGGGAACTGCAATATTTTTTCTGTACACAGTCTACGTCTACCTTGATTATAGGTTAATGTTGATATATCTATGATATAAGGATGATAGATAGCTATATATAATACGGCTTTTGCTAGTCCATCACTACAGAGTAATGAGAGAGCAGGTGGATTGTTTAGTTATTGCACGTTACAGTCGTTGCAGACGTCCACACCCATCAGAATATGCTTAAGAAGAGACAGAGTAACGTTCAATCATGGTCTTGTACTATTAATGATAAATATCTTTTGAAGATCAGACCCAAAATTTAGAGAATATTTATTTCATTCAATGGTGAATTGTGAGCGGTTTTGATACTTTCTGGCAGACTATAATTGTGTGTAGAGTCGGGATTCGAATCAGGACCTCAGCTTTCGCAGACAAGAGAGTGTCGGTTGTAATTAGTGCCTGTATAGCTCAGCTGGTACTATAAATACCAGTGAAAGGCAAACTTTGAAGTTCTACTACCGGTCCTGCGCAAATTTTAGTTTGCGAGGAATATCAGAAAAACTCGACTTTGTCCGCTAACTTAGTAGTTACATGTAACAGGATGTCATGATGAGGTTGGTAGACAATATCTTTGCTCAGATAGGGTCAAGTCGGAAACGAACATGAGATTTGTTCCACAGAAGCTCCTGTCTCGATTAGGTATGAAAGGAGATGTGGGGCAATGCGACATTCCTTTGGTAAGCTTTGATACTTTATACAAATGTTTAATCGTGTTTGTGTATAGGAACTGCAGACGAAAGAAGGAGAAAGATTAGCAGTTACTACCCCGTTGACGTCTGGGACATGGAAAGACAACGTCGTGGTTGCTGCTTCGTATCATATCAGTGATGACACAAATCTTGTAACAGGTTTTGGTAAATAAGAATTTACATTGTTTTACAATATTTCGATGTTCGGTTTATGTATGAGATATCGGAATTGGTAGCAAGGCGTAATACCGTTGGGAAGAATACCCAGATGAGTCCCTATTTCCCCTTCATACACATTACACAAGCAAGCAAAACAAAAATAATAATAGTCAGCAAAAATGACCCAGTTTGAATAGAACTGCCTCACGTGTGTATATAAGTAACATAAATCTCCTGTGTGGTTCACTGGAAGCATATTGTAGATGACTTTGCATCAAGTCAGTAAAAGGTGGGCATAATTAGCTTATTAAACAAGTGCCCGGCAACGATATACCTCCACACTCTTCGAGTTAAACAACAGCATAAAAAAGGAAGATTCATCATTCTGTTTCCTTGAAACCATAATGTCCTCAACGGTCGTTCTCCTCGAGCACAATAGCGACAACGTTAAGGGCCGGTCGGGGTGGCCGAGCGGTTCTAGGCGCTACAGTCTGGAACCGCTCGACCGCTACGATCGCAGGTTCAAATCCTGCCTCGGGCATGGATGTGTGTTATGTCCTTAGGTTAGTTAGGTTTAAGTAGTTCGAAGTTCTAGGGGACTTATGACCTCAGAAGTTAAGGCCCATAGTGCTCGGAGCCATTTGAACCATTTGAACAACGTTAAGCCTAAGAGATACTTATATCTTACCTTCTAAGTATGCCAGCTCAGGTTATCTGAGATATCTACAATCTTCTGTCCAGCACATTGCAAGGCTGGAGGAGGTCAGTAGATCGCAAGAACGATGTCTGTGTCGCTTACTTACTGTTACGTGATACAGGCTGTCTCCCCTGGGACTGAGTGACGCACCATTGCCGAGCCGGATCGCGCCGTATATTGTGTTGCAGAATTCCCTGCATCATTCCTGGATTACCACATGCTCCGCGACAGCCGTCACATCCGATATTACCAGGCCACCCTCCGCAGCTGCGTCACATGTCCCCTCGTCGGCGCGTATTTGCAAGAGGGAAGAAGTCTCATTTATATGCATCTGCATGCACTGCAGTTGACTTTATTCCGTTCACATTCGCCATCAGTTATGTACATCAACACATATTGTAATATATTTTATTCTGTTTCCGCAAGCAATATGACTCAATCACAAATATTTCCTCGAATACTGATTCTGGACGTTCTCTATGGAGTTTTCCAGTATATTTATGCTGAGCGTATAACAAAATTGTATGATCAACGTGACTATCAGATTCTTACTTCATCTTTATATTAGTTCTCAGACTAGGCTTTGGGGCAGCCCTCGTAGGTGAAGTGAATTAAAGTACAGGATGATTGCAATTAAACTTCCAAAACGCTGTAGCAATAACACTACTGTTCAGAATGACGTCAAATTGCAACGGAATATTATCGGAGAAGGGGGAAAACGTATGATAGAAGAAAAAAATAGTGTGAAAACTGATCAATAGATGGTGTTGTATTTGTCAGAATACGTAAATGAAAACCTCTCTCAAGCGCCCGACCCATTGAAATTGGTGGAAACACGCTGGGTACAAGGCTTTTCCGTCTGCGACGTTCGCCCTGACTGTCTCAGTGCAGGTTCGCGCTCTGCTTGTAAAGCTGTATTGCAAGAGTGGTGACTGCACACGTCGCTGTGTAGAAGTTCCTGACACTGAAGGGTTTGAAAAAAGGCGTTGGTCCAATGACTGCCACGGCTCTGGAGAAAATGATTCAGAAGTCCGAAAAGACGGCTTCTTTTGGTGTACAACCTTGTAGAGGGACGAAACGAATTGACTCGACATCAGTGGAAGCAGTGGCTACAGCAATGCAGGAGACGAGTGGTGGTGTGCAAACGTGTGGTGCACGGAGAACTGCCCGAACATTAGACATACCCGTGAGCACGGTATGTAAAATCCTACGAAATATCCTTCTTTGCAATCCATTCAAAATTACCCATGTGCATGAGTTGCTTCCTGTTGACCTGCCAGCAAGAGAGAGAATTTCTTGCTCGCATCGAAGTGGACAATGGCTGAACGTCGATGATTTTGTGGACAGGCGAAGCCCACTTCCATCTGACAGGATATTTCAATACACAGAATCGTGGAATATGGGCAACGGAAAATCCACACGCAAATCAACCAGTACCACTTTATCCCGAAAGGGTCACTGTGTCGTGCGGGTTCACGGCATCATTTATCATAGGGCCATATTTTTTCGAAGAGGCAGGTGCTTCCGATCTTGTTACCTATACCGTCACTGGTAAGCGCTCTGCGTGTGTTTTGCGCAACCACGTCATTCCAGCTCTCCAACAGCGCGAATGTGAGGATGGGATCGTTTTTATGTAAGATGGCGCACCTCCTTACATTGAAAATCCAGTTAAGCAGCAGCTGAAGCGTCATTTCGGAAATGATAGAATTATCAGCCGCCATTTCCCTACAGCCTGGTCGTCCCTATCAGCTGATCTTAATCCGTGTGATGGTTCAAATGGCTCTGAGCACTATGGGACTTAACATCTAAGGTCATCAGTCCCCTAAAGCTTAGAACTACTTAAACCTAATTAACCTAATGACACCATACACATCCATGCCCGAGGAAAGATTCGAACCTGCGACCGTAGCGGTCGCGCGGTTCCACACGGAAGCGCCTAGAACCGCTCGGCCAACCATCCGGCTAATCCGTGTGACTTCTGGGTGTGGAGCCATCAGAAAGATGTTGTGTTCATTGTTCCGACTGCGAACTTTGCTGCATTGAAGGCACGCATTGAGCAACGCTTTTTGAACGTGACCCCGGAACACTTCGTTCAGTTGTGGAACATGCTGTTTCTGGGTTTAAACTTGTTGCAGAAAACGGTGGAGAGGTTATTGAATTGACTCTGAAATTATTAATCGGTTTTGATTTTGATTGATGATATTTATGCCGTTTTTTGCTTCAGGACAATTAAAAACGATGTGATTGATGCTTTTTATGCGGAGTTTGGCCTCAGGACAATTAAAAACCGATGTGAATGATGCTTTTTATGTGTTTTTTGGCCTCAGGACTATCAAAACCCGATGTGAATGATGCTTTTTTCCGCGGTTTTCGGCCTCAGGAGAATTAAAAACAGATTTTTCCCATCCTATGTGATATGACCTTGCCGTGGTGGACGGGCTTACGTAACTAACAGTATCAAATCTACACCCATGCACACTGAGTAGTACAGTTTGTTTAACGTCAGACTTACACCTTAGACATTGTTGTATGATTCATTTATCATTTGTAGTCGACCACTATTAAATTATGATGCTCCATCTATTGCTACATTTTGTAAGTATTTATTTTTCTTCTGCCATACGTTTTTCTCCTTCTCCGATAATATTCCGTTGCAATCTGAAGTCATTATGATCAGTGGTATTATTTCTACAACGGTTTGAAAGTTTAACTTTAATTATAATCACCCTGTATGTTTGTCAAAAATATTATCGACCAGAGGAAATGATCTGTTACCTAGGATTCACTTAAAAAGGGTTAAAAATGTTTGTCCTGAAACACGTGTAAGACGTCTACTTCCTTCCGGAAAAATTGTTCAGAATACCGCATCCGGACTGCCCATCAATATTCTGCAAAGCTCTGCACGGTGTAGAGCGAAAGGCCATTGGGGTGGGGGGTGGGGGGGTGGGGGTGGGGGGGGAGCGGCGCAAGGGTTGTTCAGTCGCTTAGCAGGAAAGGTCTATCGCTGCACATACTAACCGTTTCCTCCCGAAGGATACATATTGTCTCTTATAAGATGAGGACCACTGTGGGTCACAGATTTAAATTAAATTTCGCAAAGATGTTTGTCATTGGAAGCAATGGGCGACTATTTCACCTTTTAGCTCGACGCTCCGTAGCTTTTGAGAAAATGAAAACAGAAGTTTTCTGTGTGGCGCAAATTACAATGACTATAATTTGAACTACTGGGAAAAAAGGGTGGAAGAGGATCGATTCTGAACTCACGGGCTAATGTTTACGTCTGTCTTCAGATTTTCAGGAGTTTTGTGTACAACATAGGTTTTTTGCCTTAAGTAATCTGAATTTCAATATTTTAGTAGTTTTATTCATTCTCTGTGGAAGAACTCGTAAAGATCAGCAAAATTAGTCTTTTTATTTGATCAACAGATAATATTTATTACATTTTGTCATTGTATCAAAATAAACTTGCCTTTTCATATTATATTAAATTCACATTACATTAGGATATATCATTTACAAAAATTTATCTTATATGTACTGCATTTAGCAAATGTTGTGGTGAAACATGTCGTAGAAACAGCAGAAACAGAAACATAATGCTTTGCTCCACTAAGCCCAAATAAACGACACCGCTTTGGCAGTGCTTCCATATTAAACGGGTAGAACAGCTCATTTTGTGAAGATATACATCTAACACGCAAACAAAATTCCTCAACTTCGAGAGACGTATTTGTACCCGAATCTGCAACTACAGAGTATAAGGCATTCACCAAAAGTACATGGTGAGTAAGATTGCCGTTTATGATTCTGTTCACAAATACACTCCTGGAAATGGAAAAAAGAACACATTGACACCGGTGTGTCAGACCCACCATACTTGCACCGGACACTGCGAGAGGGCTGTACAAGCAATGATCACACGCACGGCACAGCGGACACACCAGGAACCGCGGTGTTGGCCGTCGAATGGCGCTAGCTGCGCAGCATTTGTGCACCGCCGCCGTCAGTGTCAGCCAGTTTGCCGTGGCATACGGAGCTCCATCGCAGTCTTTAACACTGGTAGCATGCCGCGACAGCGTGGACGTGAACCGTATGTGCAGTTGACGGACTTTGAGCGAGGGCGTATAGTGGGCATGCGGGAGGTCGGGTGGACGTACCGCCGAATTGCTCAACACGTGGGGCGTGAGGTCTCCACAGTACATCGATGTTGTCGCCAGTGGTCGGCGGAAGGTGCACGTGCCCGTCGACCTGGGACCGGACCGCAGCGACGCACGGATGCACGCCAAGACCGTAGGATCCTACGCAGTGCCGTAGGGGACCGCACCGCCACTTCCCAGCAAATTAGGGACACTCTTGCTCCTGGGGTATCGGCGAGGACCATTCGCAACCGTCTCCATGAAGCTGGGCTACGGTCCCGCACACCGTTAGGCCGTCTTCCGCTCACGCCCCAACATCGTGTAGCCCGCCTCCAGTGGTGTCGCGACAGGCGTGAATGGAGGGACAAATGGAGACGTGTCGTCTTCAGCGATGAGAGTCGCTTCTGCCTTGGTGCCAATGATGGTCGTATGCGTGTTTGGCGCCGTGCAGGTGAGCGCCACAATCAGGACTGCATACGACCGAGGCACACAGGGCCAACACCCGGCATCATGGTGTGGGGAGCGATCTCCTACACTGGCCGTACACCTCTGGTGATCGTCGAGGGGACACTGAATAGTGCACGGTACATCCAAACCGTCATCGAACCCATCGTTCTACCATTTCTAGACCGGCAAGGGAACGTGCTGTTCCAACAGGACAATGCACGTCCGCATGTATCCCGTGCCACCCAACGTGCTCTAGAAGGTGTAAGTCAACTACCCTGTCCAGCAAAATCTCCGGATCTGTCCCCCATTGAGCATGTATGGGAATGGATGAAGGGTCGTCTCACGCGGTCTGCACGTCCAGCACGAACGCTGGTCCAACTGAGGCGCCAGGTGGAAATGGCATGGCAAGCCGTTCCACAGGACTACATCCAGCATCTCTACGATCGTCTCCATGGGAGAATAGCAGCCTGAATTGCTGTGAAAGGTGGATATACACTGTACTAGTGCCGACATTGTGCATGCTCTGTTGCCTGTGTCTATGTGCCTGTGGTTCTGTCAGTGTGATCATGTGATGTATCTGACCCCAGGAATGTGTCAATAAAGTTTCTCCTTCCTGGGACAATGAATTCACGGTGTTCTTATTTCAATTTCCAGGAGTCTATTTGTTAATGACTTTCCAGTTACCATTCAACAAGCAGAATCGGTACATTTTGTAAACAATATTAGCGTTATAATAAAACCCAATAGAGAGAAAGCAACAGAAGAGATCATAAACGATTTTTTTCCAAAGAATTATTAAGTGGTTCTCAGAAAACGGACTGTCCAAAATTTTGAAAAAATACACTGTATTCAGTTTCGCTCAATAAGTAGAGTCATACCAACTACTGATGCAGAAAATTGAGCAGGAGTCAGGAAATCGGGTAGAATGCTCAAACGTTTTGAGTGTACATACTGATGAAAACTTGAACTGGAAGAAGGATATTACTGGAGTTCTCAAACGATTAAGTCTAGCCACTTTTTCTCTTCGTATAATTGCTAGTCTTGGAAACAAACGAACCAACCTTCTGGCATGTATTCTTCATATATACACTCATTAATGTCTTATGGAATAATTCTCTGTGGTATGTCATCACTTAGAAAGAAAGTATTAATTGCTCAAAAGCGAGTAGGAAATGTAATATGTGGTGTCCACCCACGATCGTTACGGAGGAAGCTACTCATTAATGTCTTATGGAATAATACTCTGGAGCATCTCATCACTTAGAAAGAAAGTATTAATTACACAAAAGCGAGTAGGAAAAATAACATCTCATGTCCACCCACGATCGTTACGGAGGAAGCTAGGCATTTTGGCTGCTCCATCACAGTACATATATTCGCTAATGAAAACGTCCTAAATAATACGTCACAGTTTGAGACGAACAGTGATATTTATACCTAAAATACTAGATATAAAATGGCCTTTATTACACAGTATTAAATCTTTCAGTGGCCCAGAAATTTGATCAATATGCTGCAACAGAAATTGGCTCATTTGCCCTATAACAAAAAAATCTGTTACAGGTTGCAAAACAAGTGTTAAATATAACCTAAAATTGTTTCTACTGGACACGTCCTTCTATTATATTGACGAATTTCTACATAAAAATTGGTATCCAGTTAAAAAAGCTTGATTTTAAGTGTAGTTGCTTGAGTAGCACTGAAATAATAATGTATTCATTAACACTAATTTTGTGTTCATATCCTGTAACCTGACTCGTTCAACTAAATGAATCGTTCAAACGATCTAAGGAACATACAAGTGACTAAGTAACATGCCCAAGTATGACTGCGCAAGCACGCTTGTGCAACCGTGCTTGTCATGCATGCTGCTTGGGGTGTGGCCGCCTTCACCGTTGCATGTGCCCAAATTAATGTTTTGTTTGCCTCACGGCCATCCCGTGAGATACAATTTGTATGTAGTATTATGTATCTTATATTGTAATGGAGCTTGGGCTCCCAGAACCTTGACATTAAGATTCAGTGCGATTACTAAGACCTATTGTGAAGCGCTTCCCATTCCAGTTGACTCAGCATTTGTGCGGCGCCCTGGTGCATACTAAATAAGTTCGTGGTGAAGCACTCCAAATCTCATTATCTGTTCCACTGACCCCACGTAGTAAGGGTCAAACTGGCATTTTATAAGCGACTATTTTGAGAGTAAGCTAAGTTAATTAGAATTCTTCCGATTAATCTAAGTCTGATATCAGCCATCTCCACAGCAGGATTAATGTGTTCGTTCTACTGCAAATCACTCTGGTCACTCCCACATACTAGGGGACTTAAAAAAATAAGATCAGAAGAGAGTACAAGTTCCGGGTTTCATGAGGACACAGTTCTGTTGCGGTACGGACAATAGGTGCATTGCAGTGTGCTATTGAAATAGTACGGCAACAGGAAACGTACTCCAAAGATGAAGTGAGCGAGACAGTACGATTCTTGTGCGCAAAATGTCTAAATTGCACTCAGATTCACCATAATGTTACGGTGGTATATGGACCCAATGCAATGTCGCGTCGAGTCATAATGAATTAGTGGCAACATTTGTACCAAAGCCGTACAGATGTGAGCAATGCTAATCGGGAAGGAAGGTAATCAACATCGAACACAAACGACACTCTCCAGGCTGTCGAGAAACAGATTCGCGATAGTCGCCTATTTTCCGACGATGACAGCTTTCACAATCTCTATCGTCGAAGAACTGAACGATTAGTAGAACGTTCCGACCATTTTTTACAGAGACTCGATGACTGTGTTGAAACAGATCATGGTGGCGTAGTGGTTAGCGCTCTCTACCTGTCCTCAATGTCGACGGTTCAAATGGTTCAAATGGCTCTGAGCACTATGGGACTTACCATCTCAAGTCATCAGTACCCTAGAACTACTTAAACCTAACTAACCTAAGGACATCACACACATCCATGTCCGAGGCAAGATTCGAACCTGCGACCGTAGCGATAGCGCGGTTCCAGACTGAAGCGCCTGAACCGCTCGGCCACCAGCGGCCGGCAATGTCGACGGGACGTTAAACCCTAATCAGCCATATTTCCTTACTTTCTTGAAAAATAGTAGCATTTGTCTTTGTCACTCTGAACTGTAGTGCAGCATTCACTAAAAGTTTGTTGTCCTGTCATAATAACGTGTAACTTAATTTTGAAAGTTCCCTCGTATTTGGTGACTGTTTATATACTATTCTGCAAAACGTATAGACCATAAAGTAACATAACCTACAGAAAACTCTATGGAAAAGAATGAAAGCTTGGGAGCATGTTGCCAGAGGTCTCCCTGTCGAGCACAGAAAGCTGCAAGTCTCATAGCGTGACGTCAGCGTGACTACAGGGCCACATGGGACTGGCTCGACAACACGAAGCAGCTGAAGGGAAGGGAAAGGACACTGTGTGCCGATTAACAAGCAGTTACGGTGCACTGTGGTGTTGTTCTTCTTACAACGTAGCCCAGAGACAAGGGGAAGAATCATCGGGAAACTGGAAGACTGACGAAGTATTACGAGTGTATCCAGGAGTTTGGTACTTTTGACGACATTGCTTTATGTGCATGGGGAGTGTTAAGAACCACTGGCATTGCTGCTCGAAGGATAGGAGTTGCTCCACCACGATCAATTACAACAGCTGATGGCCGCTGCATTGTGCAACAGGCAAGAAGAGACCCACGTCAAACAGCGGGTGCAATTGCAACAACATTTAACAGCACTGTAAGACACGCAATCTCATGCTCCACAGTGGAACAGCGGCTGCATGGGTTAGGTCTCTTTGCCTGATTACCAGTCGTTGTTTTTCGTCGACACCCGCTCATCCGATGGTGCCAAGAGTGCAGGAACTGGACCAACGACGGGTGAGGTCGCTTGCTCTTCTCAGATTCAGTCTGAATAGTAATTCTGGACGCACCCTCATATGGCGATAGGTGGGAACACATAATGCACCCATGAACATTGTTGAACTTGATCGTTTTGATGCTCATGATATGAGGGGGCATAATTTTACATGTTATATGTTCTTTATATTAGTTAAAAAGCATTAACAACTGTATGCCAATAAGACTGAAATAATAAGAAGTCTTTCCTATTAGATTTAGAAGCATCGGACCTTCCTTACATTTCAAGGTGGTTGGTTACTCTGTACTGTTAATGAAATAAATAAATAAATAAGTAAATGTTACATTGGCATACTAACCTGTCAAACTTATTGTGAGGCTGTACTCCCTCCCCTGAGCGTCTTTCAGGGGTTCGTTAGGCTCTGACTTAATTTTTATGGATGGAACCGTATTGAACAGCATAGGTTGGGGAGCTTTTGGAAGGACAGGACATTCGGCGAATGGACTGGCCTGCTGGTTCTCTTGATTTAAATCCCATCGAGCACGTGCAGAATGTGCTGGGGAGGCGTATTGCAGCATGTCCACATGTAACAACAACCATCCAACAGCTTTCTGCAGCGCTAGTGGAGGAATAGAACACGTTTACCACAAGAACTCTTGTGACCAGCATGGAAGCATGTTGCAGAGCACGCACTGCCGTCCATGGTGATCATTAAAGAACGGATTAATGCACATGCATGTTGCATATGCATTTGCATATTTGGCTCCTTTTCACCGCTTATTGCATATCTGAACTGAAAACTAGTAACGATGCTTATTTTCGCTGTACGTTAACAGTATTTTAAAAATTTAGACGGACTGTCTCCAGCTCGAACTAGTTTTTATGTCACACAGATTGCCCCCACGTAGAACTGCGCGCAATCGCTAACCGAGAGCCACTGCCTAGCGAAATCGTTACAGAAGTGGAACAGAAACAGGCAGACAGACTCAATGTTCCTGCGCCTGCGTCCCCGGTTAATCCCCTCCTCCGTCATACCGTACGCGTCGGTAACAATTAAATTAAACTACGCAAGCTTTTAGTCGCACATCCGTTGTTTCTGTTCAGCCTTCTATTTACTTGTACATAGTTGAACGTGTTTACGACGTGTAGTGTGTAACGTGTTTTGCGGCATGCCGCTCGAAAAAAGAAATGTCGTTTCGTGGAGAGCTGAACATCCTGGAACGTTTACATACGACGGAGTTGTTTTATATTGTCAAGTTTGTAAGGAAACCGTTTCGTGAAAAAAAAAGAAGTTTCAAATAGATCAGAAGGTCAAGATAAGTCTTCAATTGCAGGAATGCAGAAGAAAGGACCACGACAACTTCTGACAACAGCAAGTTGGAGTAGCAGGGATTTGTCCAAAGGTGACCAAAAAGTCGGTTTAACATGGATCTATGTGAAGCATTCATTGCAAGCAATATTCTTTTTCACAAACTTACAAACGCTATCCTCAAGGGCTTCCTGAGCAAATATTGTATAAATCGAAATATACCAGCTGAATCAACACTGCGTAAAAGTTGCATACCGGCAGTCTACATAAATGTTCTGGAAAAAGTACGCAATGAACTCAAGGACAGCATAATCTGGATTTCAGCTGACGAAGCTACAGACACTTGTGGCCGTTACATTACTAATTTAACTGTTGGTGCTATAAAAGAAGAGACTTCTTATTCCTATTTAGTGCCCTGCAGAGAACTTAAAAAACTAAATCATTCTACGATACTCAGATTTGTGAATGATTGTATTTAAAAAATATTTCCAGAATCTCCTTCAGATGAAATGATGTTTATTTCAGATGCTGCTCCCTATATGATCAAAGCAGGAAAAGCCCTCCTAGTATTTAACCCCAATTGGGTTCATGTGACTTGCTTTGCTCACGGAATACGTCGCCATGGTGAAGAAGTAGTTTCACGTTTGTGAATGTAAATAAAGTGACTTCATCCACAAAGAAAGTGTGTCTTAAGGCTCCTGCTTGCATCAAGACCTAGAAAGAAAAACTACCAAATATGATTTTATCTCCAAAACCAGTGGTAGCTCTTTGGGGTATGTGGGTCGAAGCTGTATTGTTTTGCAGTGAACATTTCAAGGACATTAGAGGGGTAGTAAACAACTTCGATTGTGCAGAGGCTTTGACGGTTTGTCAGTGCAAGGATGCTTTTAATGATTCCGGTATTAAAAAAGACATTGCTATGGTTAGCACCTGCAAATATTAAAAATCTTGACTCAACGTTTGGCGTTGAATGAATCAATTCAGTTAATGAATAAAATTATTCTAGTGAACCCTCATTGCCAGAGATATTCCCAGAAAACTTAAAGAAAAGTTTGAAAACATTTTAAACAATAACCCAGGCTTTGAACCCTTGTGCCAAATTGATTGTTTTATTAATGGGACGGATGAATTTTTACCAGAAACAATAAGTGCCATCATAGCACCCACATTCAAATACTACCGTTATCTCAATTGATCTAGAACGGTTCTTTTCTGTTTAAAAAATGTTTTAAGTGATCGAAGACACAATCTTACTACTGAAAATTTGTAGCAGTACTTGACAGTTTATGTTTACAATAGTAGAAAAATGTAAAATAAATTGTAAATGATGATTTGGTCCAATAGTATTAATTAAAAGTTAATGCTGTTAAAAAAATCGTGATTGTATGTTGTCTTTTAAATAAAATATTACGGAGTTTTTGAGCGTGCCCCACTGCGTGAGATAGATATCGAAGTTGGTCTTGTACATATCGATTGTTTCGTTGCGACTCACTCACATCGCATCCGCTTGTTGCCGACAACAATTTCAAAGAGGGAACAATTCTTGAAACACTGTATGCGTCCCCACTTTGCAAAGTTTTAGAAAATAATCCCAGGAAGACTGCTTACTAACCTCTACCAGAAAGTATTCACAAAATGATATCAACGCTCTAAATGCACCGATCCCTCGTAATTGATATGCACTGGCTCCACGTTTTTTGATAAAATGCACACAGTAACTACTCTGTTGTTTTATTATTGATCTTGCATATTTCGACACTTTTCACACATTTTTAAGCATTTTCCATGCATATTTGCATGCATATTTTAAGGTTTTTATGATGCATATAACCTGGTATCTAGTGATCATATACTCTATTAAAAATTATGTCCCGCCTTCTTAATGTCTAGGGGACCATCATAAATTGGATGACTTCATAGCAAAAATGGTTGAAATGGCTCTGAGCACTATGGGACTTAACATCTATGGTCATCAGTCCCCTAGATCTTAGAACTACTTAAACCTAACTAACCTAAGGACAACACCCAGCCATTACGAGGCAGAGAAAATCCCTGACCCCGCCGGGAATCGAACACGGGAACCCGGGCGCGGGAAGCGAGAGCGCTATCGCACGACCACGAGATGCGGGCTACTTCATACCAATTATTGTCTTTGAATAAAAGTGTCACACTGCAGCCAACTAAGACAAAACAGTTCGGCTCAGGAAATATTCGTGTAGTCGCAAAATTTTGCGCAGTAGAAGGAGGAAGTGTCATAAACAACAAGTAAAAATCGTGGATGGTGCGATGTGAGCTTATATTATAGCAGGCTATCTTTTAACAAATTTTTACAAGCTGCGGAGCATCAAGCATACAAGATTTTGATGCTTTTGGATTTAAATGATTCAACTTTCACATGTGTCTGTTAAAGGACACGTGGCGCTACCAAGAGGGAAGGTCATCGTGTTTGGCGCATGGCTTTGGCGCATCTTACTGCATCTGCAGCACCAATTCGAACAGCAATTGGAATACAGTCACACAGTGAACTGTTGAGAATCGGTTGCTTCAAGGACAACTCCGAGCCGGACGCACTGTGTCGTCTATTCCATTTACCTCAAACCACCACAGTTTGTAACTTCAGTGGTGTCAAGCGAGATCTCATTGGAGGGTGGAGTGGAGATGTGTTGTACACTCCAGGAAATGGAAAAAAGAACACATTGACACCGGTGTGTCAGACCCACCATACTTGCTCCGGACACTGCGAGAGGGCTGTACAAGCAATGATCACACGCACAGCACAGCGGACACACCAGGAACCGCGGTGTTGGCCGTCGAATGCCGCTAGCTGCGCAGCATTTAATCTGGTGATTATACCTGTTGTGCTGGCAGTCGTGAACAGCAATCCAGGGGGTGTTTCCCAATATGATAACGCTCGCCTGCATACCGCTGTTTGCAATGCAATATCTCCACAGAGTGTCGACATTCCTTGGCCTGCTCGAACACCATATCTGTCTCCAGTCGAGTACATATGGGACATGATCGGACGACAACTCCAGCGTCGTCAATAAACAGCATTAACAGTCCCTGTATTGATCGACCAAATGCAGCAGGCACGGAACTTCATACTAACAGTGACAACCAGCATCTGTACGACACAGTGCATGTACGTCTGCATGATTGCATCCAACATTTTGCCAGTTAAACCGTTTAATAATGTACAAACATGTCACATTCGCAATAGCTTTTCTCACAATTACATTAACCTGTGATCTTGCAGCGTTAATCACTTCAGTATGTTACCCAGTCAAATTTATTACCGAAATTTCATTACTCTAGATTACTTGTTTCTTGGTGTTGTGATTCTTTTTCCGTCAGTGTATTTAGGGAGTGAACAAGATCCACAATTTTATATGCAGGATGTCTCTGACACGGGTCGTCAGGCGCATTATCTCTGGTATTTCAACATATATGTGCAGTTCCTTTTATTCAATGTTTAGCTGGAGTCAGCCCAAAAATAATACCCACTACAAAATAATACCTGCTACTACATGTACAAGATGATCTTCATCAAAATCCCTGCAAAAGGCACCTATGTTCTCTGTCACCTGGCTAAGCTTGGCGCCGGGTTCATGATGCTTGTGACCTGGTACTCTACACATTTGGCCTCCACTACTGCCGTGACTGCTACCTAGATAATGGCTCTGAGCACTATGGGACTTACTATCTGAGGTCAGCAGTCCCGTAGAACTTAAAACTACTTAAACCTAACTAACCTAAGGACGTCACACACATCCAAGCCCGAGGCAGGATTCGAACCTGGGACCGCAGCGTTCGTGAGGTTCCAGGCTCTAGGGCCTAGAACCACTCGGCCACAGTGGCCGGCTCGAATTGGATCGCTAAATTCCACTTTATACTGAGCTTGCCTGTTTGATGCTCTCTACTTTGCTCAAAAACTCTCGAATTGGATCGCTAAATTACACTTTAAAAGTAATTTTATTTGTAACAGAAACAGACCGACGTTATCAAACAAAATAAAAAAACGGCTCTGAGCACTATGGGACTTAACATCTGTGGTCATTAGTCCCCTAGAACTTAGAACTACTTAAACCTAACTAACCTAAGGACATCACACACATCCATGCCCGCGGCAGGATTCGAACCTGCGACCGTAGCAGTCTCACGGTTCCGGACTGAGCGCCTAGAACCGCTAGACCACCGCGGCCGGCCCAACGTTATCCGTTGACACTAGTAGTCACAAGAAAGTGCTGATGGACAGTATTTGTTTGAGATAACTCCAGCTAAACATTCCAAGAAAGAAATTGCAACTGTCTGGCGAGACACCAGAGAAAGTATATTTGACGGCTCGCTAGAGAGGAGCTTACGTGACGATGTTACAAAATTTCAGCGATGATGAAGGAAAGTAATTCGAGGTTATTATGCGTCACGAAACAACAATGATAATAAAAACACACACATAATGATAGTCAAATTTACCATTCGACTAGTCTTTTACCTGACTAGGGTTCCTTGCTTCAAATTGGTACATTTACCCTTCTGCATCATCCCTGGAAGTTTGTAACATCATCACAGAATCATCTTGAATATTCAATTTTTTTACAGACTACTTATAATTTTTAGTGTCTAGAAGAACAGAACACCTTGAACGACCAGAGATAGAATGTTCATATTCACAGGTCACGTACTTCAGCACGTTCTGCAGAAATGATCAGCATTTCAGCTACCTCTGTTCAGTGTGTGTCCTGTTGCTTAGTAGGCACAGGGGTCGCATGAGCTCTGATGACTTGTTCCATGCGTGATGGCATCGACGCGTATAAGGCGCGGATGGCGTCCGGTGGTATAGCCATCCATGCTACATTCACTTGGTTCCAAAGGTCATCTGTGATGTTTAGCATTGAGTCACAGCGCTGCACCCTTCGTTTCACCATGTCCCACGCATTTAATGATTGGCGACAAGTCTGGTAATCTGCGGGGCACTACGAAAAGCTCTCATGCAGTGGCACCAAGAAGGAACGTGTTCGTGCAGCAACATGTAGCGCGCATTGTCTTGCTGGAAAGTGGTGTCTGGGGTCTTGTGCAGAAAGAGTATGGCTACGGGTCGCAGGATGTCATTCGCGTAAGTCACACTGATCACAGTGCCCTGGACACGCACCAACTGTGATTTGTGATAGTACCCAATACCATCCCACACCATAAGGCCTTGAGTGGGCTCTGTATGTCTTGTGCAGTTGCAGTCACTATGATGCCATTCTCGCTGTCACCAGCGAACCAAAATGTGGCCATAATTTTCAAACAAACAGAACCTAGATTCGTCCGAAAACACTATCTGATGGCATTCCTGTCCCCAGTGACGTCTTTCCATGTTTGTTTCTCTACATATGACAAAGCGTCTTTCAGTAACTGTAAAATTTTACCATGAGTGAGAAGTGTGGGCTTTGTCATAGGTTTGTGAGTAGTGAGATACGGTGTGGTATTTATTCAAAGTATCTTCATTGCGGGAATGCAGTGGTGAATCCAGTGGCCATTCTAGCGAGATCCTCTCCTGGGAATGCAGAATCTGTAGTAGAAATAAGTTGACAGAGGAGCAAGAGCGTAAGATTTGTGCCATTCAGGTGCAGTTACAACCCGCAAGGGAGGAACTAGATAGGTTTAGGAGGGCGAAGGGTGGTGAGGAATGGAAACTGGCAGTTGGCAAGTAGACAGCTAAGAGGAGGAGGCATTCAGACAGTTATACTTTGCGTATGTGCAATAGATTTGACCAGCTGTCAGAGTTGAGTGGAAAGGAGCCTCTTGTAGCTATAGATGTAGGGAACATGCAGTAGTCCTCAGCTTTTAGGAGGCCTAGATCAGTTGCAAAGTCTAACAGGAAGAAGAAGGTTCTGCTGCTAGGTAGTTCGCACGGTAGATGTGTGGGCCAGCAGTTGCAGGAAGTGTTGGGGAGTGAGTACCAGGTCACCAGTATTGTGAAACCTAGAGCAGGGTTGGCTCAGATGACTGGCAGCATAGGGGAGTTATGAAGGTGCATCAGGTAGTGATAGTGCGTGGAGCAGGGAATAGTCTTGACAGGGACGGGGAATATGATATAGGTGGTTACCTGGTAAAGATAGCTACTCAAACTGGTGGCACTAATGTGCATTTCGAGCAACTGTTTCAGCGTCATAATGGGCCTCATCTTAATGCGGCTGTTAGGCGCGTTAATGTGGGGCTGGAGAGGGCGTGGATGGCAGAGGACACGGGTCACATTTCAATGGTGCCAGTTGGGTCTATCAGTAGATCGGGTTTCACTTGGCACGGCCTGCAGCTCAATAGGTATGTGAAGGGGAGGCAGCAAGGCTTGTGGGTGACAGTGTAGTGGGTGGTGGTGGGATCACTCATGGAAAAATTCCTGTAGCAGTTGATGTTAGAGCTGCATATTTTTTACATTGAAGTCAGCTGATAGGTATACCTGCTTAAAGAAAGTCCCTCTAACTAAGGGCTCACTTTCAGTGGACGTCATATTTCCAAGTGGAGAAGGAATTAGCATATTTAATCAAAATACAAGAGTTATTAGAGGCAAAGTTAGGGAACTGCTTATAGATGTTGACTCTGAAGTTATTTGTATATCGGACCACAATTTACATAATTTGACAATTCAGAGGCTTCCTTTACCAGAATACAGATTAGCTGGCTGTTTTTCAAGGAATTCATTGCGTAGTGGGGGAGTGGCTATGTGCGTAAAAACAGTATTCTATTTGAGTCGACAGACGTATCACGGCACTGGACTGAACAGATATTTGAATGTTATGCAGGGGCAGTTGAATTTAATGAAACAAAACTTCTAATTGTTGTTGTTTATAGGTCCCTTAACTCTGACTCCAGAACATGTCTGCTCAAATTAGAGAGGGTTCTTGATTCACATTTTAGGAAGTACCAGAAATTAGTTATATGTGATGACTTCAATATAAATTTTGTATATGATGGTGCAATAAAAAGTACCTTGGTAAATCTCCTAAATTCACATGATCTGATGCAGGCTGTTTTTTTCCAACTAGGGTACAGGGGAATAGTAGCACAGCCACAGACAATACTTTTATTTATTCTTCATTACTACATGGGCATTCTGTTAGTAAAATGGTGGATGCACAAATTCATGATGCACAAATTTTAACACTAAAAAGCTTTTGTACTCAAACAAATGTCACATATATTTGCAAACTACATAGGAAAGTTAATCCAATAGCAACAGATAGTTTTTTAAACCTTGTCAAGGAACAAGAGTGGCAGGATGTTTATAGTGCCGATAACATAGATGATAATTATTAATAGTCAGCCCAGGTGGCTGACTAGTGGGATAAGGATATCATGTAGAACAAACTGGAAATTATATGAAAATGTTAGAAGTAGTCACAATCAAGCTACAGTAGCCCATTACAAACAGTACTGTAAGGTGCTTAAAAATGTTATTAGGGAGGCAAAGAGTATGTGATATGCAAATAGAATAGCTAATTCACAGGATAAAATTAAAACCATATGGTCAGTTGTGAAGGAAGTGTTTGGTCAGCAGCACAAGGTCGACGATATAAAGTCAGTTCTTAGTAAAAATATTTCTGTTACTGATAAATCAGATATATGTACAGTATTTAACAATCTTTTCTGATCATTGCTGGAATTAAATAAAAATTTTGTTTCTACAGGAAATCATATACAGTACTGTGCTGCACATGTTAGCTCTGTATTTAGCCATATTTGTAATTTTTCCTTTAGGATGGTCAGTTTCCTGAACGATTAAAGTACTCAGTAGTAAAGCCGCTTTATAAAAAGGAAGAAAAGGACAATTAAAACAATTTTAGAGCTGTTTCTATGCCATCAGTGTTTGGTAAAGTTATTGAGAAGGCTGTGTATTTAAGGATAAATCACCACTTTATATCACTCGATTTTCTATAAAATGTACAGTTCGGATTTAGAAGTCGTTTAACAACTGAAGATACTATATTCCCTATTCTCTGTGAGGTACTTGATGGGTTAAACAAAAGGTTTCGAACGCTAGACGTTTTTTTTATTTAACTAAGGCATTTGATTGTGTTGGCCACAAAATATTGCTCCTGAAGTTGGACCATTACGGAATACAGGGAGTAGCTCAGAATTGTTTTACCTCTTACTTTAGCAACAGACAGCAAAAGGTCATTATTCGCAATGTTGAGAACGGCTGTGATGTGGGGTCTGAGTGGGGTACAGTCTAGTGAGGCGTGCCTCAGGGATCAGTGTTGGGGGCCACTCCTGTTCCTTATTTATATAAATGATATGCCCTCTAGTGTTATGGGTAACTAGAAAAGGTTTCTGTTTGCTGATGACATTAGTTTCGTAGTGAAGGATGTTGTGTGCAACATTGGCCAGGTTTCAAATAGTGCAGTCCATGACCTAAGTTCATGGCTTGTAGAAAATAAACTAACGCTAAATTACAGTAAGACTCAGTTTTTACAGATTCTAACACACAATTTAACAAAGTATGAAATTTTAATTTCACAGAATGGGTATATGATTAGTGATACTGAACAGCTCAAATTTCTAGGTGTTCAGATACATAGTAAACTGCTGTGGAAAACTCACGTTCAGGATCTTCTTCAAAGAATAATGCTGCCATTTTTACTATTCGAACGATATCTGAAGTGAGTGATCGTTCAACACGAAAATTAGTCTACTTGGATTATTTTCATTCGCTTATGTCGTATGGTATTATATTTTGGGGTAACTCTTCCCATTCTAAAACACTATTTTTGGCCCAGAAAAGGACGGTTAAGGCAATAAGTGGTGTAAGCTGACGAACCTCTTGTCGAACCCTGTTCACATTGACACCGGTGTGTCAGACCCACCATACTTGCTCCGGACACTGCGAGAGGGCTGTACAAGCAATGATCACACGCACGGCACAGCGGACACACCAGGAACCGCGGTGTTGGCCGTCGAATGGCGCTAGCTGCGCAGCATTTGTGCACCGCCGCCGTCAGTGTCAGCCAGTTTGCCGTGGCATTCGGAGCTCCATCGCAGTCTTTAACACTGGTAACATGCCGCGACAGCGTGGACGTGAACCGTATGTGCAGTTGACGGATTTTGAGCGAGGGCGTATAGTGGGCATGCGGGAGGCCGGGTGGACGTACCGCCGAATTGCTCAACACGTGGGGCGTGAGGTCTCCACAGTACATCGATGTTGTCGCCAGTGGTCGGCGGAAGGTGCACGTGCCCGTCGACCTGGGACCGGACCGCAGCGACGCACAGATGCACGCCAAGACCATAGGATCCTACGCAGTGCCGTAGGGGACCGCACCGCCACTTCCCAGCAAATTAGGGACACTGTTGCTCCTGGGGTATCGGCGAGGACCATTCGCAACCGTCTCCATGAAGCTGGGCTACGGTCCCGCACACCGTTAGGCCGTCTTTCGCTCACGCCCCAACATCGTGCAGCCCGCCTCCAGTGGTGTCGTGACAGGCGTGAATGGAGGGACGAATGGAGACGTGTCGTCTTCAGCGATGAGAGTCGCTTCTGCCTTGGTGCCAATGATGGTCGTATGCGTGTTTGGTGCCGTGCAGGTGAAGCCACAATCAGGACTGCATACGACCGAGGCACACAGGGCCAACACCCAGCATCATGGTGTGGGGAGCGATCTCCTACACTGGCCGTACACCTCTGGTGATCGTCGAGGGGACACTGAATAGTGCACGGCACATCCAATCCGTCATCGAACCCATCGTTCTACCATTCCTAGACCGGCAAGGGAACTTGCTGTTCTAACAGGACAATGCACGTCCGCATGTATCCTGTGCCACCCAACGTGCTCTAGAAGGTGTAAGTCAACTACCCTGGCCAGCAAGATCTCCGGATCTGTCCCCCATTGAGCATGTTTGGGACTGGATGAAGCGTCGTCTCACGCGTTCTGCACGTCCAGCACGAACGCTGGTCCAACTGAGGCCCCAGGTGGAAATGGCATGGCAAGCCGTTCCACAGGACTACATCCAGCATCTCTACGATCGTCTCCATGGGAGAATAGCAGCCTGCATTGCTGCGAAAGGTGGATATACACTGTACTAGTGCCGACATTGTGCATGCTCTGTTGCCTGTGTCTATGTGCCTGTGGTTCTGTCATTGTGATCATGTGATGTATCTGACCCCAGGAATGTGTCAATAAAGTTTCCCCTTCCTGGGCCAATGAATTCACGGTGTTCTTATATATATATATTCCTTACTGTCATTTTTTACTAACATTATTAGCTTATTCCTAAGAATAAGCAGCTTTCACTCAGTTAATACTCGGCTGAAATCAAACCTGCATTTGGATCGGACTTCCTTAACTCTTGTGCAGAAAGGTGTGCAGTATACTGCTGCATCCACTTTTTAAAAGCTACCTTTCGAATTCAAAAATCTTAGCAGTAAACCACGCGCTTTCAAATCTAAACTGAAGAGCATCCTCATGGGCTACTCCTTCTATTCTGTCGAGGAGTTATTTGAAGAACTAAGTTGATTCTTGTTATATTTTTGATTGAGTTTACTTAAACTCATGGATTGACTTTTTTCGGTTCATAAACATTTTATTTTTATCTTCTATTGCTTTTATGTTGTAATTATGTTGTAATTTCATGTACTGACACGTTCCATGAGCTTTGAGATTTGCTCCTCAATTTGGTCATACGGAACTTGAAGAAAAAAAAAAATTAATATCAGTAGCCGGAGAAGTGGACGACACGCACGTTACCAATGCCGTAATAAACCGCTATGGACTGTCATCCCTGATAGTATACGTCGTGTTACACTCTCACATTGTTGCGTCAAAGCCGAGGAGGACGCATATCTGTCCTGCAATGCCCCTCGGACTAGATGTCGATCGTCTCTGGGGGCTCTGTGTGGTGCTACCTGTCCTTCTCTTCGTGTTCTACCGTCTTCCGTGAACCATTCTGCTCACACCCGTTGCACTGCCGAAACATTTCGTCCCGCACGAGCAGCAATTTGCCGGATGGATGCACAGCATTCTCTCTTGTCAATAATGCACCCTTCAAACTCACTGATTTGGCAATATGGTTCGCGCATACTTCTGCGAGGCATCCTGAACGTCTGCTCTAGTCACACTCATCCATTACCTTAGTTTTATAGTGACAACGAGAGCCACAGGCACATTTTACCGGTAGTTGGTGTTGTACTGCGATAACGATGTCGACCTTGAATCCACTGGCCATCATGGTTCAGATGCTAATCATTTATGCTGAACATACTAACGTACATGTCCTGTGAATATGAACCTCGTATCTCTAGCCGTTCTAGATTTTTTTTCTGAACAGGAGTGTAGTACCCGTATGAACGCCTCTGTCTCTGTACGCTGTTAAATTTGATCATAATTAAATGTTTACTTTTAATTATTGATCTTTCATGACTGATAATGACAGGTTTCTGGATGTGTTTCCAATCACATTTGACACCGTCAATCCATTGTTCAGTATTTACGAATATTCGGAGTTGCGGAAATGCGTCATCACTATTGCATCAGCGCAGTGACCCATTCTGTCCCAGTCAGTTTGTCTCGTAGTAGTGTAGTGTAATAAAACAAGTGTGTCAGTTCACGAAATCTCGAATTGTTGAATAGCGACTACATTTTTTGGTACGGACTCTCCATGACAATGGCGTGAGTTGCGTCTTGTTGGAGTGCCAGGGTGCTAGTCGTTTGTTTGTATCAGTTTTGCTCATTACGACATGTCTAATAAAATTTCCTACTGCTTAGTTATTGACGCTCCAGTTTTCACGAAAATATTGCAGTGTACGGTATGTAACTAAACTGTTTATGAAATTTCTATATTTTAAAAGCGGAAGTAGTTTAATAGGTTTATATGGAGGTTTTGCTTTATAAATTCTCGCAGTGAGTAAAATATACGGGTACACGCTTGATGTCTGTCTACGTGAAAAGAAACGTTTGAAACTGGTTTGTTTTTATTAGTTCATGGTACATAAATATTTTGGGACGAATAGTGTACTCATGCAAAATTAAATTTCCATAATATATTTATTGCCATTAACGTTTTGTGAGGAAGAAACAACAAATTGAGTGAAAACAAGTAAATTCCAACAGAAACTTTTTAGCCGAATGGAGTAACTATTACATGACGTAGCTTTGCCCCGGAAAGATTCAATTGAAATATATAATATTGCTCAGCGGCATTTTCTTTTAAACTAAAAGTAGCGTGCTGGTACAATGACGGAAATCCATTGGGTGTGCACGGAGATCTTCTCCTTTGTTGAGGGGAAGGCCAAATCGCAAGACAAATTCAGTTCTAAAAAAGTTTAATTGGACTAAGGATGTTTAATGGCTTCGTGAACCTGTAGTCAGTACATGTAGTGGAGAGAGACGAGTAATACGTCTGAGAAGTAAATCCTTAAGTAAAGTACCAGTCTTTGATACCTGTGTAGGAAAATAGCGCTGCGCACCATTTGCCTGTGTGTTGAAGGAGAATCGGTCATTTAGCCTGCACTGTTTATAGTTGAGACAAATGCAAAATACTGTAATAGTAGTGAACAGAAGTCCAGATTAAAATGATAACGCAGTGTTATCTAAGGTGTAGAAATTTCTTATAACGAATACCTGTCGAGAAATAATCCCAGCTAGAAAATAAAATTTATTCAATTTAGCACTTTAGGAGAAAATGTGAGATATCGATTACAATAAAATAAAGTAAAGGAAATTACCTTAAGTAACATGTGGCAAGCAGAGAATTGAGGAAAACCTCTCTTATATATTCTCACTGGAACATAAAGTGTGTTGCGGATACTGCACAGAATTTCTTTCAAGGTTTTTAGACATGAAGTTTGTTTCGATATCAGTAGTCGTCAATCTCCAGTACATCATTACCGAGTAATCTGATAACGTTTTTGTAACCCACAATTGCGTGATAATGGGTAATGATGTACAAGCAAGAAAAATCAATTGTTCATCATGTTTTATAGGTGGCAGCATCACGAATTATTCTCCATTAATGTGGAACAGATGATCAAGAAGTAAGTAAGTCAGTGAATAACGACTGGGTCACAGGAAGAATTTAGTACTACTTTACCAGTTGTTGTTATATGATAAATACTTCATTGTGCGTAACATCTGATAATATTCTTCTTCACCGGCGCCAGCGGTAACTGAGGAGAGGTTGTGTGTGGCAATACAATGTAGTGCATATGTAGGTATTATGGACTAAAGGGACACGCAACAAAAATGAAATTCTTAAACAGTCACAAAGAAATAACCATATACAGAGGAAAACAGCGGCGTTTGCATGCTGGTTGAAGTTGAGTACAATTGGTTCAAATGGCTCTGAGCACTATGGGACTTAACATCTGTGGTCATCAGACCTAGAACTTAGAACTACTTAAACCTAACTAACCTAAGGACATCACACACATCCATGCCCGAGGCAGGATTCGAACCTGCGACCGTAGCAGTCGCGCGGTTCCGGACTGAGCACCTTAACCGCTAGACCACCGCGGCTGGCTGAGTACAATTCTACAAATCTCTGGCTCATAAGCAACAAGTGTCAAAGTCTGACTGAAGCAAGTGTTTAACCTTTTCTGTATTAGAACTGTTGTTGTATTCAGACTTTTACGTGAACTCTAATAAACCATCTACATTTTTTGAAGTATGAACTAAGAATTTGATTTTGTAACGCTTGTAATCATTTATTTATCAAATAAAATGAGAGAATCTAAAAGTATGCAGCGCTCAGTGATCGTTAAGTACAATATAAGTCTGAAATTCAGTGAAAATAGTTGCAAGATAACGCTGACAGGTTCGGAGTCCGGTATCCGCTCTTTCTTCGCCGAAGTCAACATTAATTGCTTGAATATTGTGTTAGTCTTAGAAGTCGTGTATTCACGGCATTCACCGCCAGGAATAGTGCTGTAACATTTTTTTCCATGTCGTGATTTTTGACTACTGTGAGAGAATTAAGTACTAAAAATTTGCGACTCGTGTTCAGTCTCAATGATAATTCCTTGTTTAAGCCAAAAATGTGAGTTATACGTTAATCTTCAACTTGAACAACATTTGTAAAGGGTGCAATTAAATTTAACTAAACAAAATGTAAACATTTTTCGGCTTCGAGATTCAGTTCTCTAACGTTTTCTATTACATTTTCATTGAACATCGGAATCATGAATTATGTTGCTCCTTATAGGGCTCTGGCTTTTATTACAAGCAAGTATACCATACTCAGAATTTTCAAACAATGATGAAGCAGCAGGAGTAATGAATGGTCCATGGCTAATACTTCTTCATCCGGGAGTATTTTTTGAAATAGAAATATCATCAATGTAACAATAAGTTTGAAAAGGAGCCCTATCTCATCCAAGAGTATCAGCAAAATATTTATTAATTTTTAGCAAGATTAGTGTCACAAGGTGCTCTCTTACATCTAACTAGACATTCTTCATATGTCATCATAATATCCATTACGACACATGTATTACAAGATGTCGTATATTCAATATAGAACCTAACACTAAGAAATATTTACAACAGGCATATTAGAACATTAATAGATACAAGTCAAGGAAACGGTCTGTGGGTTTTGTGAATTCTTGAATAATAGTGATAATTTAAAAGCAGATAGACCCACAGTGCGAGACGTGGCAGCTGTGATCGTGAGCGAAGAGATGAGGGAGGGAGAGATAGAGCAATGTGGGCAAGTAACAGAACAAAATAAATGCAAAAATGAGAAAAAATGGTGCGTTATGTGATTAACTGAAAAATGAAAAGAGAAAAAATGAAACTGGAAGGTCCCTCGTTTGTTAAACTATTTGGGGGAAAGATATGACTATATTTTTGGGCAAATAATTTGTGGTTCTCAGAAGAAAGAGCCTTTTTTGTTAAATTTCGTGTTGAGGTTTATGATAAGATGATAGGTACCTGACCTGTGATGCGAGGTACTAAGGGGCCGGCAAACTGAGAACCTGGTGAAGTAGGTACAGTGTACGGTCGTCACATAACTTGTCTGCCGCTATCATCTTAATTGAACGAATGAGACCATGATATGTTCAAACAGTCGAAAGATGCAGACGTAACACACACAGAGTCTCATGGTTACCGTTAACATTCTAAATTTATCACTAATGTTACCGTTTTGGATTGTATCGTGACAACTGAGATTCTACAGGATGAGTGACTGCAAAAGATTCCGTTTCACATGCTTCTGAAATATGTTCTGAAATCTTTGAAGGGCAAGGGAATTTCTCATTGCGTTTAGCTACATGCGTTCTGCACACTTGAGGCGCGCATCCAAACTAAAACCCAGGTTATTTACCGCTTTCTGATGCAGTATTACTGCAGAGCCAAGAAGAAAAGGGGGAAGTATCTTGTGATAAGGTACCAAAATTACTTTGGACCTTTTCGTATTTAGTTTACGGGCGTAATATTAAGCCTTCTTAACACCGAAGAAATATCTTCATTTATTTGGACGACTGCAGTATAGATATCTTCAGGACTGGCACTTAAATGAACCTAGAGGTCATCAGCATACACTAGAAGAACAAAGACAGGAGCCACTACTCTTGTCGCACTCCTGAGGGAACTTGTATACAGGACGAATTTTCATTCTCATAGACATTAAGCTGCTGGCTGTTTCTGAAGTATCTTTCAGATCACCTCAGCGATCTATCTGAAATTTTTAACTCTCACAATTTTTGTGTCAAAGTCATCGGTACTAAATGCCTTACTGAAGAATTTCCAACATTGATGATATTTGCCCTCTTGTGTCTCCACGGAAAATTTCAGATTGTCACTTTCGATAATTACTGCGGCATTTATGCAATAGTGTTAACGAACAGACGATTGTAATACGAATGTCGCTAAGTATTCAGTTATTAGATAATAAAAATTTCGTCCAAGACTTAGTTACAACAGGTGAAATGCTGTTTGACAGGTAATCACAACGTGATCGTGGATTTCCTTCGATTTCATATTATGTTTCGATCCATCGAATGTGAAAAAAATAAAACGTCACTGATAACACTCTTCACAACATTTAAGATCATGGTGATGCTAATACCTCCACTGTCTACCACTTCAGAAGAGATTCGTGTTATTGCTCTTCGTGATATACACAGATAATTTATGGGCAAGTAGATTTACACTGTGCGCCTTGGGAGGAGAGTGCGTGAGAGAGGAAATTGGAGAAGGTGTGGTAAACAGATGGTGCAAAGGTTTTGCCAGACACTAACTGGCAAGCGACAGTTAATTGAGCAAAAGAGCTAGTTGGGCCGACAAAAATTATTTAGTTCGTCAAGTGATTTCTGATTTTATGTTGTCGACATCCATGCTACTGAACTTGTTGCACAGAGTGGCAATAATTGCTTAATCTCTTTTCATTTACACATAAAAATTATAGGAAACGCAAGTGACAATTAATATTTGGGGTATTCCTGGAGGCGTGTGCAGACGGCCAAATTAGCTGAAGTGACTGCTCGCTATAGGGAAGAGATAGAGCTTCGAATCATGGCCTGCTTAAAATTTTCAGGTAACACAACACATTCATTACAGTGAAGGTTCATAATCACTTAACAGATTGCACTGATATAAATTTATGTACTTGTATATAGTTGCTTTCATTCTTATTGACTCAGTTCAACTGATTTGAGTGAATATAACTCAAAAAGCGAGCTGCCTACATCATTTGTGGCCTGTAACTGATGCCCTGAGCATAGTGCACAGCACACCTACTCAAATTTATGTTTCGTGGTTGACAACAAGAACTAAAAGAAACAAGTGTAGAATGCATTTAGTGGCAACAAAATGGGAAATGAGCTTAATGGAATCCTGTTCTCTGCAGAAATACATTAGATGCAACTATTTCCATTATGTTAATGTAAATCATTAAAGTTAAGGTAACAGTAGGCGATACACAGTTTGTTCTCCCTTTTTATAAAGCGGCTTTACTACTGAGTACTTTAATCGTTCAGGAAAGTGACCATCCTAAAGGAAAAATTACAAATATGGCTAAATACAGAGCTATCATGTGCAGCACAGTACTTTAATATTCTGCTAGCCACACCATCACATCCATGAGAGTCCTTAGTCTTCAGTAATTTAATTATACCTAATGAGATAAATACAACAGTTGACAAAAAAGTGAGCAATCCAGAAGGGAAGCAGGAAACAAAATAAAACTTCACTCTTTGGTAGGGTACGTGTGTTATTACGGTGATTACGAAATCGAGTCAAATTTATGAAGAAATTAGTAGCAACAGCCCACTTATCAGTATGGTACTACAGCCCCTTTTGTCTGGATGCATGCTCTTATTCGGTTGGAAGAGCGTAATGAATCCGCTGTATCACCTCCTAAGGCACGCTCGTCCACAACCGTGAAAACTCGTACTTGCTATACTGGATACTGGCACTCGCAAGGAGTTGATGTCCAAGCTCGTCCCACACATGTTCTCTCGACGGCAGATCTGAGTAGCTTACTGGTAACGGGAGTACCTCAGTATCACACAGACAATTCATAGAAATACGTAAGACGTGAAGAGTAGTATTGTCTTGTTGAAAAATGCCACCAAGCTACTGTCGCATGAGAGGTAACACATAAGGACGGAGGAGGTTCATGACGTAAAGTTGTTTTGCCAGAGCTCCCTTGGTGATAAGAAGTAATACCCGATGGTTCCCCACACCATGAAGATAGCAGTAACTCTCCAAATGCTACCGTTGGTTTTGTGGTTTTAATGGCTGCCTACGCGTGGCGTAATTCCCTTGTCCGGCTGCAGCTCGTCTTCAATCAATGGAGCGGGATGAGACAGAATATTGCATGGAATCCATTACTTATCCTCGGATGGCAGGTGACGTGAAGGGGTTACGATATACGTATTCCAAAATACGATGATCTTCGCTTGTGGTGGACATACTTGGTCGATTGGAATCTTGATGATTCCGTCACGTTCCCATGCAGTCCAACATGGAGTCACTGTCACATACGATTGTCTTACAAATCTAGATATTGAATGTTGGACCATCTGGTCAAATGAAGATTTACAACAACTCCAATCTTAAACGCTGTCAAGTGCTGATAAAAATGTCTCGCACGAGTATGCGGCATCTCCGTGTCTTTCACTGTGATCACTCAACTTGTGACGCTGTACACGTCCCTTATATACCCCACCAGTCCTGGTGACAACACTAAAAATGAACGACATAATGCACTCAGGTGGACCTTCTAGCTGTCTACCTCTAATCATTGACGTCCCCGCATATGGTGTGTAAGTATACGAAGATTCACTGACATTAGACTTTTCTTTCTGGATGCTTCAATTTTTTGTCAGGTAATGCGTATAGATAGTGTGGGTTAAAAGTTGTGATAATGACCGTATGGCGTTGATGGCTGGGAGTACACACGTAGAAAATTCCGGCCTCCGAGTTGCAAGTCTTTCAGTTGACGCTACGTTGGGTGACTTGCGTGTCGATGATGATGGGCACCACACGAAACCCAGACCCCGAGCCGAGAAAATCTCAGACCCTGCCAGTAATCGAACCCGGGCCCACTGCATGGCAGTCAGTCATGCTGAATACTTTTATTTCCTTTCTCATTTCGTTCGTTATTTTTCTCGTCATTTGGTCTGAGCGGATGTCACATGACACCCATTTAAGTTCATCGTTAAATTCTTCATTCTGTTTTTATAGTATTATTATTATATTATTATTATTGCAGAGTGCCGCTAGCCTTCTGACCAAACACGCTGAGCTAAAGCGCCGGATACTCAGCTAAGGGGGCGGACAGCAATAAAGTCGGCTCTGAAATACTAATAGGATATTTGTGTCGTCCACTCTCACAAAAAGTAGTGAAGTGATGAATTTCTTTCGAGAAAGCTTTTGAAATATCTGCCGTAAATCCCTCGATAATGCCATTGACAGGATGAGATTTCTGTTATGCTTTTAGAACGGCAGGCGGGGTAATAGAACCTTGTTACACAGCGCTAAACGTGTTTCCCGAAAATTATTTAGAGGAATTGGTGAACCTCCGATACGCAACGGAAGCGTATTAGATTTAATGGTGACGTATAAGCCCGAACACTGTGATTTTGTAGAAGCAGAGAGAAGAATCAGCGTCCAAAATACTATTACAGAATCGTTAATCTCTGGAACGAAAATTTAAGGATGTTGCAAGAATATTTCTGATTAAAAACTGCGATATGAAACTAATTAGAAACTACTTGAGCAGTTTACAGTAAAAATTCACTTCATGGCAGAAGAATGTGGAGAATCTCAGGCACAAAATCAAACGTATTGTAGGAGATTTGCTTCATACTTTGGTGCCATACCAAAGCAAAGAGAAATTAAAGACTCAAATAAGAGTGAATCGTTGCTGACAAACGAAAGTTTAATGAAGTTAAAAAAAGTGTGTTGATGGCTATACGAAAAGCATCAACGAATTCAAAATCAGTATGTTACCTGCTGAGTTCTAAAAACGGTAAAGTACTTTTGACCTACGTAAAAGTAGCCAATAGAATAGCATCGTCTGCCGTTTTGGAGTTCCCGTGAACAACGATCATTTAGGCCGACGGTTCTATTCCATTGTTCACTTTTAGGTACGACAAAAACGTTTTAAGGTTTTTGGAACTCAGAAAGTTAGTATTGACTTTGAATTCATTGAATGCTTCACGCATAGCCACCATTACACTTTTTTTTAACTTCATTCAACTTTTGCTCCTCAGCAATGGTTCGGCTTTGTTTGGATCTTTCATTTCTCTCGGCTTTGATAGTTGCCCCTTAATACTTTTACTACACCTTAGTGCTCCCTTCCCATCTCTCACTTCCATAGCACCCAAGTATCTTGCAAACTGCTTACAATACGTTTGATTTTGTACCACAGATTCTCCATATTCTCCTAACATGAGCTGAATATTTACTGCGGATTGCTCAAGTAATTTCTAATCTTATTCATATCGCACTTTTTAATCACGAATGTTGTTGTATCTTTCTTAAATTTTGGTACCAGAGGTTAATGAGGCTACAACTCCATTATGGTCTCTACTTTAACTGAACCGCAATGTTCGGTCTTGTTCGTCGCTAGTAGATGAGTACATTTCCCTAGCGTATGGCAGGCTCACCAAGGCCCACGAAGGCCGACATATTAAATTCTGTCTTCGAAACTACTTCGTGGAAGGAAACCTTAAAGCAGTTCCTATTTTATAGGATGCGAAAATGACGCAATGGAGGTAACTCAGTGCAGAATTGAAAAAAGTTAAAACCAATCGATAGAAAAAAGGCTGCAGTAATCTGGCGGGGTAGACGTTAATAAATGGTATACACTCACAACAAAAAAAAGTTGTTACAAAAGCACACATTGAGAGTGAGCCGCTAGCAGTCAGACATCTTGGCGCACGCAAGACAATAAGGATCAATGCCACGGCAACACGAGTGATAAAAAGATAAAAAAATAATCACTAACATTGCCAAAACATTTGTAACAACGCCGACCCCTTACAGAAACGGAAAAATTCAAAGAAGAAGTAGGGAGGTATTAGGAACGACAGAAAACATAAAAATGACTTAAAAAAACACCTTTATACCGAATATTCGAACTCATATCCGGTTGCACTGAAGCCTTCCTAGCAAACGGAATTCAGAATGCCATTTTTAATAGGGAAGCATCATTAGAAACGAAGAAACTGGGGAACGTACTTCACGGTAGTGTGGTAGGAGCACTGCCTGGTAACATCTCCCGCGTCTGGAGGCTATTCGTAGTACAGGGCGAAGTATCTTCTGAAAAATATTTCGCATTAATAAGACGAGTGTTAGGCCATTTAATAAACCGTTTGTGCTCAGTGCCAGCAGAAACTCCCTTCTTTGTCAGTTCTCTTCTAATTATGTATACTTCAACTCATTAAGTGCTACACAGCTACAGACTGACTTTCCGACATTTTTGCCATCACTATCTGTTTCATGTGTGGAGTACTATCTTGGCCCGTCTAGCGTGGTGGACAAGTTCTGCCGTCATAACCAACAAGTTTTTTCACTGAAGCAATATACGTTCATTAGAAATATGAATTTGTACACTAGATCTAATATTTGATTTTCCAACCTGAACGACCGAGGATGATATTTGTACTGACTAATTCACTGTTATTTTGAAACAATAGTGTAAGCTAAAAACTTAGGAATATGAGGTTGCTGCCTGTTGACGAGGAAGATTACACGAGGGCTTGCCGAAAAGTAATGCCTTCTAAATTTTTATGTGAAAACTATTAAAGCTTTTTAAATGAAAGAAACGTCATTAACATGCTACATCTTTATTCTTTATGTATACATATTTATTTCTCAACACAGACGAACACATTTCTGCCAATGGGAGACCGGTTTATTGGTACTGTAACTGTACAATGTTTGACCCTGTTGACAGGGCCACAACCTCACCTCTGCTTGCCCGATTTCATCACTATCAAAGTGAAGTCCTCGAACGTATTCTTTACGTTTTGGAAACAGATGAAAGTCGAATGGGTCCAAGTCGCGACTGTATGGAGGATGATCGATGACAGTGAACCGAAGACATTTGATTGTTGCAGACATCGCAGCGCCCGTGTATGGTCTGTCATCGTATTGCTAAAGGAGAGGGCGCTACATGGGATAACTCTTCGAATTCGAAACTCGAATACAGCATGTTGTTTCTCACACACAAACATTCATACACTGATCAGCCAGAACATTGTGATCATTGTCCACTGTGACGTTGGATACCGCCTGTTGGCGTTGCGTAACAAAAGTATGTAAACAGAGCAGACATGGACGAGGGTCACCCTAGCGTAGAGATGGGCTCCAAATGGGGAAATCCATTCAGATAACCTACTTTGAGAAAGGGCAGATGTAATATTACGCAGAGCCTATGAATGAGATGAATGAGTATCTCGAAAACATCGAAGCTGATCGAATGTTCATGTGCTACTACCGTGGCCATCTGCGGAAAAGGCAGAAGGACTCTATGTAAAGAGGTAGACAGACTCTACGAAAATAGGTAGAAAGATAGTGAAACTACCACTAGGCGTTAAATGGTTGGTCGTCCATGACTCTTCAGAAAACGTGGGGTTCGGAGGCTTGTCTGCTCTGTAATGTAGGATAGGTGGTGATGTGTGGCATCTCTGCCAAAAAAGCGCAATGTTGGTGCACGCACAATTATTTCGGAGCACACAGTTCGAACATGGATCTCCGCGACAGAGCATTCCTACGTGTACACATGTTGAACCAACGATACCATCAGTTACGATTTCAGTGGTTACTGGACCTTCGGGCTTCGACCGTCGGTCAATGGAAACGTGTCGGCTCTTGGGGTGAATCAAATTTCTGGTACACTAGGTCGATGGTCGTCTCCACAAACGCCGCCGCCGAGGTGAACGGCTACTCTAAACGTGTAGTGCGCCACTGACGCAGGCTGATGGGAGCAGTATTATACTATAAGAGACATTCTCCTGCGCTTGCGTGGTATCTACACCTGCGAACCACCTGTATACCTTCATGCTTGAAGTCTTCCCCGACGGCTATGTCATCTTTCAGCAGTAGAACTGTCTGAATCTCAGAGTCAGAACCATGCTACAGTGGTTTGAGGAGAATTGTAGTGAACTCACGTTGGTGTCCAATCTGCGTCGCTATGGTGCGTCCTCAGAGCGTACGCAAACCAACGGCCCGTTATTTACGCGAATTACATAACCTGTGCGTGGACACATAATGCCACATACCTTCAAGAACCTACTAACAAACTGTCGGATCCCTGATACGCAGAGTCAGTGCTGCATTTCGTGCCAAACACGGACAAACAAGCTATTAAACAGGTGCTCGTAATGTTTGGCTCATCCGTGTGGTTACGTTACACACCATCATGTTACACGCTATAGTTTCGAGCCCTCTAGCAGCAGGGGTTGCAACTTGCGTCATCGAAACGGGAAAGTAGACTGAGTAATGTGTATGACATGTAAAACATCAACCGATACTGAGAAAAGAATAAACAAGTCGGAGGCATTGCTTTTCATCAAGTCGTCGTAGTTAAATGTCACATTCACACCGTCGTTATTAGAAGTGGAGCATGAGCTGTATTGTACATGGGTTGTGAAAACGTCTGCTTGCTGCAGGAGTGGTTGTAGCATTCGCGATTTAGGAAAGCCACATGCACCCTAAATATAGATGTTCAGACAGAGCTCTTAACTAGAATAGAGTGTAACGTTAGGTACCCTTATATCGTGAGGTGTGGGAACAAATAATGCATCCAGGAACTGCAGATAACCTTGTAGGTAGGGCAACCACAGCTATGAGTAGATCATCTTGGGTACTAATAACCGCTTTATTACTGGATCACTACCGGTTTCGTTGCACAGGTTCACCTGAATATATAGCTTTTAGTCCCAGGAAATCGCTAATGATCCGAATATAATGGACTAAATACAGCTGAAGCGGTTATTAATACCCAAGATGCATCCAGGAACATTGTCGGACATGGTCGTTTTCGTGGTCCAATTGTGTTATGGCGTAGGCAGTCACAATGTTTCTAGAATGAAATTTTCACTCTACAGCGGAGTGTGCGCTGATATGAAACTTCCTGGCAGGTTAAAACTGTGTGTCGGGCCGAGAATCGAGCACTTGCCCGCGAAACGCAAAGGTCCCGAGTTCGAGTCTCGCTCCGGCACACAGTTTTAATCAGCCAGGAAGTTTCATATCAGCGCACACTCCGCTGTAGAGTGAAAATTTCATTCTAGAAACATACCCCAGGCTGTGGCTAAGCCATGTCTCCGCAATATCCTTTCTTTCCGGACTGCTAGTTCTGCAAGATTCGCAGGAGAGCTTCTGTAAAATTTGGAAGGTAGGAAACGAGGTACTGGCGGAAGTAAAGCTGTGACGACGGATTGTGAATCGTGCTTGGGTAGCTCAGTTGGTAGAGCACTTGCCCGCGAAAGGCAAAGGTCCCGAGTTTGAGTCTCGGTCCGGCACACAGTTTTAATCTGCCAGGAAGTTCCAGTCACAATGTTGCTTGGGCATATTGAGCCCCAAGTCTTTGAACAGGGTACACTCACCCATCAGCGTCATTTAGACCCTATACTCATTCCCCATGTACATCTTTTTAGAGTGCAATCGGCTCTGACTTCATTTCAATGGATGACAAAGCGCGACCGCATTGATTTGAGCAGGTTGAGGAACTCTAGGAACGAGAGGATATTCGGTGAATGAACTGACCTGCCCATTCACCGGTTTAGATCTCATCGGGCACGTGTGGGTGCGTTGGGGAGATATATTGCAGCACGTCCACATGTACCAACGACCACCGAGCAGTTGTCAACGACGCTGATGGAGAATGGAACGCATTACCATAACCCCTAACCAGCATATGAACACGTTCCAAAATCATTCATTGCCGTCCGAGGTGATCACACAACCTATTAATAACCACGGTTTGCTTTCTGTAATATTCAGGGGACCATCATAAATCGCACTGAGTTCAGTGTAATAAATTGTTGTCTTTGAATATAAGTGTCATTTCTGTTTGTCTCATTGCGTGTTTCTATCAGTAACCTTCTGCACTATACTACAGTGGACTGTACTGTAGCAGTTCTTTTTATGCGTGGTCCAAGTTTCATCGAGCAATGTAGTCACACATCATGCCGAAGTTATTTTCGTCTTTAATTTTTGCACGCTATTGTAAGCTATATGCGCAGATAATTTCTTATTAGAGTTAAATTTTCAAGAATTTTATTCACTCATCGTGAAATTTAAAAAAAATATATATTTTCGCAGATTATAGAGATTACTTTGTGACAGCACACATACTTGTAGAAACAAGTATGACAACTGAAACTGTAGAAAAGAAGTCTCATTACTGAAATCAGGCGCATGTTTGAATTGTTGAGTAAAATAGACAAAGTTGTATTTCGCATGATAGCTGTGTTTCTAAATATTACATACAGTTTCTCAGAGTACTGTACTGAATTGCTTTTCCTCATAACAATGAACTTACAAATAAGTGTCTAACAGTTTAAAGTAATTACCTTGCTTAAAGTACATTGTGTTAAATGGAAGTGTTGAGAACTGTTTCTCCCATATAGTTCCAATGGACACATGCATAAATAAGTGTTTAATTACCTTGCGTGATGCAGTTTACTTTTCTATTCTTCCTTTGTTTTAAAGAGGATAAGCCTATAACTATTTGGACTGTAAGAAAATTAGAAAAATAGATATGGCGAAATGTTTTACTGTGTATGGATAAAGCAAAACTCACAAAGCTGGGAAAATCTATAACGAAGTTAGAACTGTTTGTCATAGAGAAACACTATATCTGTTCATCTTGATGACGGATGAATTTGTCCCTACTTTTCCTGTGTTTGACAACATGTCGCAATGCTGTCCTGAGCGGAAGGGGGGGGGGGGGTTCACTTGGCGACGATTAATGTTCCATTTTGCAAATAATTCATTTGAAATATAACTTTTACAGCCATCAAAATTAAAGGGTAGAAAGATACGTTGCAAAAAATGCTGTAAGTCTCATTATGCTGCCTAGTTTTACTTTAATAAAAAACACTGCAGTTTGGGTCCGATTGTTTATGGGAATACTCACAGGCTTGTTTGGCACTATTGTGACTGACATAAACACCATGAAAAATCCGAGGTGGTAAATACCATAAAATAAATGGTAAATATCTCTTGAAACCTATTTAGAAAACATACAGAAATAGATTTTAGCGCGAAATTTATGAATTATATTCAGATCTCTACATAATGGTCACATAACGAATGGTCTATCTCGCACAGAGGGAAATAAATATTCATTTTTCTCACTCTTCTCAATTCAGTGAGACAAGAGAACACTTAAATACATGCAAAAATAGCTAATTCCTTGGTGTGGTTATAAAAGACTTTGCTTACAAGTCAAAAAAGATCTAATTTTTCAGCAGGATCTTTGTAAAGTTCCACACAGTTTTACCTAATGTGTTTCCAGTGAATAGATTTAATCCTTGGCGTGTGATTCTGGAAAGTCTGTAAAATTGCCATTAACGTCTGTTATAAGTTCTGTAATTAAGTCAAAACGTTTTCCAGCTACAGATTTCCTTGGGCATTGTAGCAAGTTTTTAAATCACAGAGTGTCAAATGAGCAAATATTGTGACTCTATTAAAATTCGTACTTCGAATCCAATCATTTTCTCATTTCCAAAGCATCTTTCTTGTGAGTATATTCTCATGATGGAAGTTTTTCCTTTTGCATTTCAGATCTTTTCCTATGTATTTTTTCATCCCTTTCCGTAACATGACATGCATAATGATGATCATTTACTGTTGCCCCTTCTTCTTAAGGTAGTCAGTGTGAAAATCCATTTTGCATCCCAAAATCGAATTATGCTCGAAGCACTTTTTGGACTTTTCCCCAGTGAATACAAATTGTCTGCGGAATGATATCTAGGTTTCAGACCTTACATACTATTTTATGCAAACTTTATTTATGTCGCAGGTATAAAACAAGTGTCAATGTCGTTTAACAGCATGTGATTCATGGCATAGTCACTCAAAAATACATTAGTATCTCTGCTATGGGAACCATCCTTAGAATCAAAATATTAATCATAATATCCTATAGGAAAAATACGCTTCTTGTTTTAAATGAGACCAATAATCTCGATTTGTGTAATTGTTTCACAACTTAAACTTGAAATCTAATTTTCCTCACCTGTGCAATTCCCCCACCATAGTTGATCCTTTACGTTCAAGGTCCATTCACATTAATGTGACCACCCCCTACTTTCGACATCAAAACGTGTAATAATCAGTCACAGACGGCAGGCTGCAGCATTTACAATGGAGGGTATATAAAAACTGTCGGGATGACGCGAAAGACAGTGCAGTCGTTGTCCTAAGGCGGAAGCGACTTATCAGACGTCCTACAGGGCATGATCAATGGCTTTCGGACCAACGGTGAAAGATTGTAAACTGTTCACGTGCCGCCATGGTCACAGTATACCGTGTATGGGGAAATGGCGCTATCCAAAACGGCGCCGAGGCAACTGCGCTGCATAACGGACCACAGATCATACGGGTGAAAGACGGCTGCGGACGTATCTACAGACGAGTGTACGTGCAGCCGTTGAGCAGCTGACCGCCCAGATGAAACAAGGGGCTGCCAACAGTGTCTCCTCAACGACCATTCAGCGAATGTTGCTGCATGTGGGCCATGGCAGCAGGCGCCCAGTATATGCACCTGTTCGTTGGCGACAAAGGCTGGAATTAGCACGCCAGTACCATAGGTGGACGTTCAGTGAGTAGCGACAGGTGGCGGTTTCAGATGAATCGTATTTTATGCCCCATTGGACAGATGGACGTTGGCGCATATAGCAAATAACCTGCAACAGTAATCGGAAGTGTCCAGGCCAGAGCGCATTCCCTGGGTGATCTCGTCACTATGCAAGACAAAATGGATCAACACAAGTATGCATCTATGCTTTGGGACCTTGTCCACTCCTACATGCAGTTTGTTTACCTCGACACGATGATATCTACTAGCAGAGCAATGCAACGTGTTACACAGCTCGCAGAAACTGCGTAGTTAAAAGAGCACCAGGATGAGTTTACCATATTCCATTGTCCACAAAACTCCGCAGATGTAATCCCAATCGAGAATCTATGGGACCACCTCGATCGGGCTCCTCAACCGAGAAACCTAGCGCAGCTGACAACGGCAATGGAGTCGGCATGGCTGCACATCCCTGTCGGTACTTTCTAGAGCCTCACTGACTCTTCTTTTTATTTAGGCTTTTGACAGGTGGTCATATTAATGTGAGTGGACAGTGTTTATCCACAGTTTTGTGTTCAAATTTTCTGCTGTGCCATGATTGTGCAGGCCGGAGTGGCCTATCGGTTCTAGGTGCTTCTGTCTGGAACCGCGCGACCGCTACGGTCGCAGGTTCGAATCCTGCCTAGGGCATGGATGTGTGTGATGTCTTTAGGTTAGTTAGGTTTAAGTAGTGCCAAGTTATAGGGGACTGATGACCTCAGATGTTAAGTCCCATAGGTTTCAGAGTCATTTGAACCATTTTTGAGCCATGATTGCACCTCGGAAGAAGAAATTTTTGTTTTGGTGTTTGCCTACGCACCTTTCGAAAGGACTGCATTTTCCAAAGTTGTTCACCAGAACAATCCGAAGTCCGGTTCACAAGATAAGTGAATACTGTGGAACTTACAAAGTTTGTGGTTCAGATTATAAGTTTAACACTTTCGGCATGTAAACTGTTGTGCACGTTGGGAGGCTCAAGACTATGTAGTTTCACTACATAGAAAGAACAATTTATACATAACAGTGAAGTAGTTATAGATGTGCTAAATCATAGTCACAGATAATAATAATAACCCGAGGGGATGCCTGACAGTAAATCTAGGTGTTAATGTTTCACATACTTTATTTCAGGATATTCAGATACCCAATACAATGCAGAATTGACCACTACATGTCATGAGAAGCGGATCCACCAGTCAGCAATAACAGCAGAATGGACCGATCAGGTGGGCTCAGTGCCTTCGAACGTGGACCACTCCTTGGATGTCCCCTGAGTAACATATCCAACAGGGACACTTCAAACCTTTTAAAGCAGCACAAGTCGATTGCTCAAGATGTAATTGTGAAGTGTAAACGCGAAGTGCCACCTCCGCTAAAAAGAGACCAGGCAGATCTCATGGACCACAAGGACTGTCGAGATTTCCAAAGAGTAGTTATAAATAAACACATGAAACAAACGGGAGGAGTCACTCCTGAGTCCAGCTAGTACAATAATTGTGCATAGGGAATTAAAAAGCGGTCGAACATCTCCTCATATGGCATGTATTTCTGTAGTCGGTGCTACTCGATTGTTGAGGTGGCGTAAACAGTGAAGCCACTGAACAGTGGAAGACTGAAAACGACAGAGCTTGAGAGATGAATCACGCTTCATCCTTTAGCAATCTGTTGGAGAGGTTTCGGTTTGGCTAATGCCTGGGAAAGTTACTCGCTATCACGTATAGTGCCACCAGAGATGTATGGGGGAGGTGATGTTGCGGTATGGGGATATTTTCTGTGGTTAGAGTGTGGTACTCTTGTTGCGCTTAAGAAAACGCTAAATGAGGGAAGATATGAAGGCATTTCACAGCACCGTGTACTGTGTAAACTTGAGGAGCAATTGGAATACACTGATTGTTTGCATCCGTCATTAAGCAGAATCTGCGAGGCAATGTTTTGTGAACAATAACAATCCTGAAATCGACTGGCCAGCCTAGAGTCCCCATCTGAGCGCAGTGGAACACCTTTGGGACGAGTTAGAACATCGACTTAGCTCCAGACCCCAGCGTCCGACACACCACCTTCTCAGGTCTCGGCTCTTGAGGAAGAATGGTCAACCGTTTCTCCGCAGACATGCAGGCACCTCACTGAAACTGCCCCCAGCAGGACTGCAGCTGTGATAAAGGTGGACACAGTCCACTGTAATATCCCCCAATCGGTGTCTGGATACTTTTCGTCAGATAGTTTATCTGAGTTTTGGAATGAAACTTTATTACAGACAGGAACGCAAGACTGGCTAGATAAGTAAAAGCTTTTCTTATCTGCGTGATACGGTGGTGTATACATTACCAAAAGTACATTTTTGGAAACAGTTGTGTCTAACATGGGAGAAAAATTATGTAAAAATTCACGCACATGGGACTTTTGAGGCATAAAAAGAATGATGCATATTATAGAAGATGTGTAGTACAGAAAGGAAATAAGAAACCATAATCGATGATACATCTACCGTTCGTGTTAGCCCAGTGTTGCCTAGGACGTTGGAATCTTCCGTTTCGTGACCAACTGCGCGAAGAGAAGACGTAATAGGTCCCACGCGATGGCTATGCATAACCCTCCGGGTACAAGGTTGTGCAGCTAATTAGCGGTGGAAGGCGGCCGTGTCCGAGGAAACTGTACTTTCCAGTGGATACGTCTCTGATGTGTCATAATAACTTGCAGTGCTATATGTTCATGAGAGTTCGGCTACCGTATAAAATACTTACAAACGTTATTTGTGGCATGCTCGAGGAAAATATTAACGAGGGATCTATGGTAGCTAAATAGGCGTCATCACAAAATAGGCAATGATGGTAATATCTTTTTGACGATTCAGTCTTTTCCTTCTGAAGTTACTATAAATATGAACAGCAAGTACTGCGCCAGCCGCGGTGGTCTAGCGGTTCTAGGGGCTCAGTCCGGAACCGCGCGACTGCTACGGTCGCAGGTTCGTAATCCTGCCTCGGGCATGGATGTGTGTGATGTCTTTAAGTTAGTTAGGTTTAAGTAGTTCTAAGTTCTAGGGGACTGATGACCACAGATATTACGTCCCGTAGTGCTCAGAGCCATTTGAACCATTTTGAACCAAGTACTGCAATATTTAGAGCTTTTTAGTGACAGATCATTTTTCTTCCGAATAGAGTATCGTCGTCCTACTTTTTTCTAGGAAATGTTTACTGTGCAACGTGTCTCACATGAATTCGATTTGGCTTGTGTTTCAAAGAAGTCTGTAAGAATCCAAGCAGGGTTGCCAGTAAGTGATATATTCAAAGGGCGAGTGTTCTGCAGTAACATTAATATTCGTAACACATTTATATACACTACTGGCCATTAAAATTGCTACACCACGAAGATGCCCTGCTACAGACGCGAAATTTAACCGACAGGAAGAAGTTGTTGTGATATGCAAATGAATAACTTTTCAGAGCATTCACACAAGGTTGGCGCCGGTGGCGACACCTACAACGAGCTGACATGAAGAAAGTTTCCAACCGATTTCTCATACACAAACAGCAGTTGACCGGCGTTGCCTGGTGAAACGTTGTTGTGATGCCTCGTGTAAGGAGGAGAAATGCGTACCATCACGTTTCCGACTTTGATAAAGGTCGGATTGTTGCCTATCGTGATTGCGGTTTATCGTATCGCGACATTGCCGCTCGTGTTGGTCCTTCACTAATCCGATGGCACCGATGACCTCGCTGTTTGATCCCTCCCCCCAAACCAACCAACTATGTGCAAGCCCACATATTTTACAAACTATTCAAAATTTCAGAAAGAGTCATCCAAGCGGTAGTATACAAAGTGGCGAGTACTTTGCTCCGTGGATGTTATTGTTACCGATTTTTTCTGCCTTGTTACTGAGTCAACTAAATAATATAACGTTGCTATTTTCCTAACACCGTAAGAGAGCACTTGAAAAGATACAGGGTGTTTCAAAAATGACCGGTATATTTGAAACGGCAATACAAACTAAACGAGCAGCGATAGAAATACACCGTTTGTTGCAATATGCTTGGGAATAAAGTACATTTTCAGGCAGACAAACTTTCGAAATTACAGTAGTTACAATTGTCAACAACAGATGGCGCTGCGGTCTGGGAAACTCTATAGTACGATATTTTTCACATATCCACCATTCGTAGCAATAATATGGCGTAGTCTCTGAATGAAATTACCCGAAACCTTTGACAACGTGTCTGGCGAAATGGCTTCACATGCAGATGAGATGTACTGCTTCAGCTGTTCAATTGTTTCTGGATTCTGGCGGTACACCTGGTCTTTCAAGTGTCCCCACAGAAAGAAGTCACAGGGGTTCATGTCTGGCGAATAGGGAGGCCAATCCACGCCGCCTCCTGTATGTTTCGGATAGCCCAAAGCAATCACACGATCATCGAAATATTCATTCAGGAAATTAAAGACGTCGGCCGTGCGATGTGGCCGGGCACCATCTTGCATAAACCACGAGGTGTTCGCAGTGTCGTCTAAGGCAGTTTGTACCGCCACAAATTCACGAAGAATGTCCAGATAGCGTGATGCAGTAATCGTTTCGGATCTGAAAAATGGGCCAATGATTTCTTTGGAAGAAATGGCGACCCAGACCAGTACTTTTTGAGGACGCACGGACGGTGGGACTGCAACATGGGGCTTTTCGGTTCCCCATATGCGCCAGTTCTGTTTATTGACGAAGCCGTCCAGGTAAAAATAAGCTTCATCAGTAAACCAAATGCTGCCCACATGCATATCGCCGTCATCAGTCCTGTGCACTATATCGTTAGCGAATGTCTCTCGTGCAGCAATGGTAGCAGTGCTGAGTGGTTGCCGCGTTTGAATTTTGTATGGATAGAGGTGTAAACTCTGGCGCATGAGACGATACGTGGACGTTGGCGTCATTTGGACCGCAGCTGCAACATGGCGAACGGAAACCCGAGGCCGCTGTTGGATCACCTGCTGCACTAGCTGCGCGTTGCCCTCTGTGGTTGCCGTATGCGGTCGCCCTACCTTTCCAGCACGTTCATCCGTCACGTTCCCAGTCCGTTGAAATTTTTCAAACAGATCCTTTATTGTATCGCTTTTCAGTCCTTTGGTTACATTAAACCTCCGTTGAAAACTTCGTCTTGTTGCAACAACACTGTGTTCTAGGCGGTGGAATTCCAACACCAGAAAAGTCCTCTGTTCTAAGGAATAAACCATGTTGTCCACAGCACACTTGCACGTTGTGAACAGTACACGCTTACAGCAGAAAGACGACGTACAGAATGGCCCACCCACAGACTGCGTTGTCTTCTATATCTTTCACATCACTTGGAGCAACATCTGTTGAAAATTGTAACTACTGTAATTTCGAAAGTTTGTCCGCCTGAAAATGTACTGTTGTCCCAAGCATATTGCAACAAACGGTATATTTCTATCGCTGCTCGTTTAGTTTTTATTGCCGTTTCAAATATACCGGTCATTTTTGAAACACCCTGTAAGTACGGCGATATAATCTTTGAAATTATTTTCACTGAAGTTTCTCATTATAAAGGTAAAAAAGAAATTAAATTTGAATGACCAGGTTCACGAGACACTCACAAAAACATACCGTTTTGGGGCTGTATCTCTCTGTGACCTTCACATACAGCAGACTTTTCTCTTCTTTTTATAGAAAGGTTTCAATGCAAATGTTAGCAAACATTGTATCATTAACTTACTCTTTGTCAGTGCTACTGAAAGCCAACGTTGTTATTCGCAGTGAGCCTTATACGAAGATATAGTACCGTTTATGAAATGTTGTATGTACCGATGTTATGTGCAACGTATTGTTTGTATAAAGAATATTGATTATACGTATCTTGTGCCCTGTATTCTATTGTGTTTGTATTCTATCACTAACTAATAGAATGGGCATGTGGAAATTTAATAACACAAGCTGCTTCTAGACTGATTAACGTTTGCAGAATTTCTGTGACGTTGTCACGTAGCATATATAACTAGAGGAGGTCACGATATGGTGTCACTCAAATTATATTCATACATAGCACTGCTAATAGAGTAACAAAAGATACATTTGAGAGGTTTCATGCCTTCTTTTGCATGTCGCCTCTCACTTTCGTCAATTTTGTCAATGTTTTATGTCACTCCATGGTGGTAACAGACCAAATAAGGTTATTCTAATGAGAGTATTTGTACTGAGAGCTCAAAGTGCTGTTCAATTGATTGCTATGCATGTTTGGAACTATATCCGGTCTTGCTTTTAGTTTCCTCTGTTTTTTCCCAGGGTGGCATGTTGCGAGGTGAGCGCCGGAGGACGCGGCACACTGCGTTTCTGGTGGGGGACTGCACTTCCGCGAATACTGAGGGGGTAGTACATCAATGGGCTTAAGAACCTGGTGGGACGATTGACCTCAGTCGAGTTTCGCCTATTGTATGCAGGGTGGAACGACATGCGAGCCATCTGAGTGTCTCCGCAGTTTATGTGTTTACCGTCCCGTTGCGTCTGGAACGAAGACTGCTGGCGCCGACTGACTGCATTGTCCTTATGATTCTGAGATTACTTGTGGACCGTGCCTGCTGGGCACGGCTGTCTGGCATCGGATGGCTGGTGGTCTAGGCATGTTGTTTCCGTAGCCAGTGAAACTGCAAGTTCAGTGCCCCGAGCTAAATAGCAGAGGTATGATTGGTCAACTTAAACTGAGGCTAGTTGACGTCATAAAGCTTTGCTCGAAATTGGAAGGAACGGTCGCTACTGGCGCGAATGATGTTCTGAGATAGTGTGGGGGAATTTTGGAATCAGCACTGAATGCTGATTCGTGGTGTTTCGAGGGTAGTGGGAAGTTGAGTTACGTTGGCTTCGTTCTTGTGTTGTGCGGGAGCAGGGCATTTGGGAGCTAATCTTCATCGGAGTCAGATGGTCTTGTGACTTAGTAGCACTTTTTCGGCAGAACTTAGAATTCTCGGATAGCCTTTGAGGCCAGGGGTTGAAACAGGGTTGCTGCACAGCAAAGTCCAGGCCTACGTCAGAATGCTGCGTACCGACGACTTGCTGCAGGTTTCAGGACTAGTAGGTATTCTGTGGCTCCGGCATTGTAGGACCTGCTCCGGCTCGTCCCAAGTTAGTGGACTACGAAGCGCGCACAGCAGCCAAGGGAGCTCACAGTCGCAAAATTACAGCCCGAGCGGAACAACTAACGATCAGTTCCAGTATCATTATTGGGCAGGACTATGTGGTCACAACACGCACCAGGACATGTCAGCTCTCGTCGAACCGACGGGGAAGGGGGGGGGGGGAGAGTAGGGGGAGTGGCCGAGCGGTTCTTGGCGCTACAGTCTGGAACCACGCGACCGCTACCGTCGCAGGTTCGAATCCTGCCTCGGGCATGGATGTGTGTGATGTCCTTAGGTTAGTCAGGTTTAAGTAGTTCTATTTTCTAGGGGACTGATGACCTCAGAGCCATTTGAGCCACTTGGACCAGAACATGATTAGAAACACTTTTTATCGGTCCTCAAATTCCAAAATTTCCGGGGAAATGGAGGCTCACTTCAGCCAAAAATTTGCCTGTCAATATCTTGGCCATTGCTAGCAAAATCAGAATTTATCTGCTGGCACATCGAGGGCGCGGCAGCTGAGAAAATGCGCGGTGTTGCGGGTACATGCCGAACGTAATAAGATTTCACCGACGCGTTTCTCGGAACGCATTGGTCGTGTGAAATGCAAGACCGAATAAAACAGGAAATCATTTTTTGTCCAGACCTGGAGGCATCAGGATACAAGAGCCCCACGAAGCTCTTTGAGGATTTAATTAAGTAGAGTCATTTTATTGATGTGCCACATAGTGATGGTGAAATAATTAAGTTCTGTTTCGCGAAACTGCCAAGAAACTGCCAGCATGCGCTTGTAGGAAAGTACGGGCGGAATACTGAAACATTCAAAGCCTTGTGCGCGAGTTGGTGTTAATTTTTGAAAAGGAAGCAGCGCATGATGGAAGGAAAGTGCAACATAATCATTACAACGGCGACTTTCGTGGATCACCGCGTAATTACAACAACAATGAAGGAGGACTGAGCGTGATGGAACATCCGGAAGGCACGACTGTGGGAGACAAAATTCAGTACAGCAGAGTGAGTGGCAGCGGCAAAATGATACCCGCGAGTACGACACGAACTGGAGGCGCAGAGATTCAGATGAACAGCGGGATGAGCCAATCGAATTATGTTGTCCTAACCCGAGTTCCAATCACCGAAACAGAAATTGAGGGCGAGATAGAAGCCGAGACCGGGTGGCTTCGGCTCGCAGAAAATCCGCACAGGTACTCGGACAGAGCCGTGTACATATGCCGAAATATAAGGAGCGCGAGAACGCAGTTTTTGTATTGGGGAAAACAATCAAAAACAGAAACGCCAAAAGTTTTTCTCAGTTTACAATGGGCCCTACATGGTTAAAAGAATCGCCCACCAGAACACGTACGAACTGCAGACACTGAAGTGCTAGAAATCCATTGGTATTCACCACATATCCCAACATCAAGCCGTTTGTGGAATAAGTCTTGTATGTGAAACAAAAGGAAAAAATTTGTAAAATAGGTTGGGTTAGAAAACATCTTTCGGTTGTGTACATATTAGACATTAAGTCTGGTAATTTGTTTTCATTTATATTCTTTAACATGTACATGTGTAACTTGTAGGGACTAAGAAGCGATATTTGATCTTGTGTGACCTTGGTTAACTCTGGAAGCGAAGCGTCGGTCTAACTCACGTTTCCAGACTTGATCTTTATGTCTGCTTTGTCTTTGCACCATACCTGTTACCCTGTCTTTGTTGAGGAAGAGCTACTGGATGCGTGTCGAGAGCGTTCTGGGGTCACCTTACAGCGTAGCATCATTTGCTTGTTTTTTTCTGTATTTGCCAGTGGTGTTAAGGGCACAATATTGCAGTGTTGCATCTATTTTCAGTGAGGTTTTTTTTCGTTGGCGTTTGTAGGCGGAAATAGGAAGGTGGCCACTATGTCCGTCCATGCCACTGCTGCTGGACGTAATCTTTCTGGAGTGCGGCGAGTTCCTCGTACGATGGTACGTCACGTCTCTGAACGAGTGCAGTCGTCGGTATTTGTCGTACGAGCGGTGTAATGCAAAAGGTATGGAATTCCTGAACAAGTCCGGTAATTGGTGTCTTGGTGTCAGACCTATCACACAAGAGCAGTCCGAAAGGGTGGTATTTAGAAGCACTTGTTTGCAGAGGTCTTTGCATTGTAACTTGCGAAGTCTGTGGGGAGGGTCAACATTTCTATCTGTTGCCCTCGGTTGTTTTGTCCATATCTTGTACGCACCAGCCAGATATTCTTCTAGAAAATTCGTTCGTTCTCTTGAACGTGATGGGTGATAAGATGAACCGCTACTTCCCTGGAAATCCGTCACTGATGACATTGCCTCATGCCTCACTACCATGGCATTATCTCTTGCATTAACCTCTGCTACTACAGCATCCTCTTGCGCCAGCTGTTGCTTTATTTGTTCATAAATAATACGCTCTTCTGTGTAGGTACATCTGGTGTAATACCAAAGTACTCCACCAACAGCTTGGCAATTACTGCCTGTCTCATTGTGCAGGGCGAAACACTTACTAACGCCGTAAACACACTTCCACACCACAAAGATACTATGATCAACTCTAACAGCAAACAGAAAATCCAAACCAATTATACGTACTGTGACCAGCGAACTGCTTGCACAACGATACGTAAATGAAGGGCTTTAGTAGAGAGGAGAAAACTATGAGGGCTCCACCTATTCCTCACTCTCCTGTCAATACTGTTATACCATAGAAATTAAAATTTTATCAAGCGTTTCATTTCTAGTCAGTAACAAAACGTATATAGTTTTATTCTATTCTTCGCAACTACCTTGATCTTCTCTTGTGAGTACCGAATCCGATCCTAGTTACAACTGTTAACTACAATGGCGCTGTGGTCCATTCTCAGAGAGGCTGTTGTAGATAATTACCTATATATAAAACTAAATTAAATACCCCTGTTTCGCTTATCTGTCTGTATGTTCTTGCTACTCGGATAAGTTTGATTAAATCAAGGGGATGTGGTAATGAAATTAGTTTATGCACTTGACTTTGAACAAATAATATATTTTTCTCCGAGCGTGAGAAAACTCATTTTTTACTTCTGTTGCTGTTTAGCAGCGTGTTCAGTGAATGAAAAGATGAGGGAGATAAGTTAACACAAATAAGTAAAGGAAGAAAAGAGTCTTTTACCTTGATTTTTATTCTGAGCACTGCATTTCTCGTTAGGCCAGCATGCACTCAACAATTTTCTAAATATTTCTGAATTTTCTGTTATACCGCAACAATAATATGTTGACTTACTTCTTTAAAATAGTGGCTAAATGCGTGAGATGGAGCTTTAATCTTTCAGTAGTGCTAGTTCTGCAAGGTTCGCAGGAGAGCTTCTGTAAAGTTTGGAAGGTAGGAGGCGAGATACTGGCAGAAGTAAAGCTGTGAGTACCGGGCGTAAGTCGTGCTTCGGTAGCTCAGATGGTAGAGCACTTGCCCGCGTGTTTCAAACACAGTCCTGGTTACAAATGGTTCAAATGGCTCTGAGCACTATGGGACTTTACAGCTGAGGTCGTTAGTCCCCTAGACTTAGAACTACTTAAACCTAACTAACCTAAGGACATCACACAAATCCATGCCCGAGGCAGGATTCGAACCTGTGACCGCAGAGGTCGCGCGGTTCCAGATATAGCGCCTAGAACCACTCGGCAACCCCGGCCGGCCTGGTTACATTTTATGATTATGCAGCTTACAATAAATAGATTAATTTTATATGAAACACATAGATTAGCTTTATCTGCAACGTTTGTAGAGTTCGCTGCAAGTTGTATTCTCTCGGGTACAGCTGAATGAGACGGACAACTTACACAAATTATCAGATGACCTGTAACAAAGATTGAAACCGGTAATCTCAATAAACATAAAAGTGACTCAGACTGTGTCTGTTTTTCTTCACTCTACATTGATCAGCCAGAACAGTATGACCAGCGACCTAATAGCCGATATGTCCACCCTTGACACTGATAACAGCGGCGTCGCCGGAGGGACATAGCACCACATTTGTACACACAAGTCACCTAATACCCGTAAAGTCCGGGGAGGGGGATGACGAGCTCTGATGCCACATCATATCCCAGATATGTTCCATCGGTCTCAGATCTGACGACCTGGGGGATCGGTACATCAATGGGAACTCGTCACTGGGTTCCTGAAACCACTCCATCACTCTCCTCACCTTCTGACATAGCGCATTATCTCGCTGAAAAGTGCCACTGCCGTCGGAAAGCATAACCTTCATGAAGTGGTGTACCTGATCTGTAGCCAGTGTAAGATACTCCTTGGCCGTCATGGTGCGTAGCACGAGCTCCGCTGGACCCACGGATGCCCACTAGAATGATCCCCAGAGCATAATGGGGCTGCCGCTAGCTTGTCTCCGTTCCATAGTACCGGTGTCACGGAGCTGTTCCTCTGGAAGACGACGGATTCGCAGCCTCCCATCCGTATGATGAAGAAGGTATCAGGATTCATCAGACCATGCAACTCTCTACCACTGCGTCAACGTATACTGCCGATGGTCGAGTGCCCATTTCAATCGCAGTTGTCGATGTCGTGGTATTAACATTGGCACACGCATGAGTCCTCGGCTGCGGAGGCCAGTCGTTGGAAGTTTTCGGTGCACTGTGTGTTCACGTACACTTGTACCGTACCCAGTATTGAAGTCTGATGTTAGTTCCGCCACAGTTCGTCGCCTGTTCTGTTTTATCAGTCTGCCAGCGCAGCGTTCACCCTCCGGCCTCCCCCGCCGTTGTCGCACTCCCTACACAACGACGGTCCGTCGCTTTGGAGGGGAGGAATGTTCCGGCGTAACATCAAGCGCCGGCAAGTCGGCATGGCACGTAATCGCAGAGAAGGCTGTGAGAAAACGTCACCCAACAGAACGCTGACTGGGACGACACCACGACAGGGGTGGCTCCTATACGAAGAGCATATAAGCGCCGATCCAGCTTGCCGAGGCCGGACTAGAAGGGCCGCACTAGAGGACGAGCCATCACCCTAACTGTTCGCTGAGACTTATGCCTTACATTAAGTGCTTGCATGGAAATTGTACATAGCGAAGTACATTGATTATTTGCTTGTCGCCAATTGCTTGTGACATGTCATTGTAGAAACGCAACTTAAATATTGTCAGTTCAATTACTGTAATAAACTCCATGAAAATGATATGCTTATATGTTGTCTAGCTACCCGAGGATACAGCTTCCTAGGCACCCTATATTATACGTGTGGGCAGGATCCCACATTGACAACAAGGAGTCACAAACAAACCCTGCGCCTCGCGTCCAGAGAATTTTCTTTTTCGTTTTGCTGGCGCCTTTATTCTGTCTTGTCTTTTCTTTGCAGGGGCGTTTGCTTGTTTTAACAGTCTCTTTTGCTAATCAGTGTTTTCAGGTGGGAGTTGAAGAAACTTTTTTTGCTTTTGTACTTATTTTTCTTGCTTGCCTTGTTTGTTTCTTGCATTTGTCTCTTCCAACGTGCCCACTCCATCTATCCCACCTCCTGCTCAGGCGCCACAATTGCAAGCGTTAGATGCAGCACAGCTAATACAGGTGTTTCAGTTCCAGACTCAGCAAATATCTACGCTGCTCAACACGGTGCAGCAGCTACTGGACAACGCTGCCCACCCGATGGAACAAGCACCACCTACTATAGATGCTTTACCGCCTTTTCGCCAGTTTTGTGAGCAAGAGGAGGGATAGATCGGCCGGCCGCGGTGGCCTTGCGGTTCTGGCACTGCAGTCCGGAACCGCGGGGCTGCCACGGTCGCAGGTTCGAATCCTGCCTCGGGCATGGGTGTGTGTGATGTCCTTAGGTTAGTTAGGTTTAAGTAGTTCTAAGTTCTAGGGGACTTATGACCTAAGATGTTGAGTCCCATAGTGCTCAGAGCTTTTTTTTTTTTTTTTTTTTTTTTTTTTTTTTTTTTTTTTTTTTTTTTTTTAGGGATACATCGAGTGGTTGTAACAGTTCGAAGCCTACATACCTGCTTAAAACGTACCAGGTACTGTGGAAATCCATTACTTTCTCACAACGTTAGGAAGTGCAGTGTTCTGTCTCATTAAAAAAACTATTTCCTAACGCCACTCCGAGTGAACTTTCGTTTGAACAACTTGTAGATTCACTCACTAACTATTATCACAAGCAAGTGAATGTAGTAGCAGCTAAGTATCAATTCTTTAGCTGTAAAAAAATGGTCAGAACAAACTTATCGCGAGTGGGTAACAGATTTTCAGAGGATGACAAGGAAGTGCAAACTCGTATATACTTGTGGGGCTTTATATTCAGATGTTATGTTGCGTGATGCGACAGTGTATAATGTAACTGATGTCAAACTCGGAGAACAGATTTTGAAACAGTCCGATCCATCATTTCAGCAGGTAGTGCAAATACTATATCAGTAGAATTCAGGTGCGCTATCTGCCGATAAATTTGAGCAGCCAGCAATTTTTCGGGTTGAGTCTCTTGTTTGCGATCGTCCTATTTGGCAGCAGCAGCTTGGGCTTGCCACGCCAAATAAACAATGCTTCACGCCGTGTACGCAGCTCGCTAAACAGGTGGCTACACAGGCGAACTGAACTAAGTCTTGTCTTCGGTGTTATTCACGGCACAAACACCAAAACTGTCCCTCCCAACAAGCTCAGTGCTACGCTTGTGGCAAGAAAAGACATGTACAATCAGTATGTTTGCAATGGCACAAACATACGAATTCGGCTCATTCCCAAAAATCTAGTCACAAGGCTCATGTAAGTAACGCAATATATTCGAAGTATGCAACAGGCATTAACAAAACTAGCAAGAGTGCAATTTGTTCAGTGATACGCTAGTCCATCAAACATTTTATTCATTTGCTTCTTTGTAAGAAATGCGGGAAGTTTCAGTTGGACACAGGTGCCTTTGTCACATTGCTAAATCGTCACACATATGAACTGTTACTCTCACCACGCCTGTCTAAAACTAGCACGCAGGTAACGGCTTATAACAGACAACACATTCCCATTCTCGGAAAATGTACTTTGCCTGCCATGTATCACTGGCATACACAAACTACGACTTTTTCGGTGTCACAATCATGTAATTGTAAGAACATATTTGGCTTTGATTCTTTTGATATTTTTGGCTTTAACTTTCAGGACTAGGTGTTGTCAGTGTCTGTATTTCTTGCACAACACTGTCTAGCTAGCTTGCTAAATGAATTTTCAGAACTCTTTTCCGAAGGTTTAGACAAGGTTAACAATTTTAAGACAGTGCTCAGCCAAAATTTTGCCGGGCTAGAACTGTTCCCATTACATTACGGGACAAAATCGCTGCTGAACTTAAAGAACTGCAAGATAGCAGAGCTATTGCGCCCACACAAGCTAGTCAATGGATAAGTCCACTGGTTTTGCTCCCCAAACCTTCAGGTCGCTTTCGCTTCTGTGTTGACTTTAAGACGATAGTCAGCCTACAAAATATTATTGATACTTATCTATTGTCACGTCCAGAGGATATCATGGACCGATTAGGCACTGGTCGCTACTTTTCAAAAATTTATTTGCGCGATGCGTGTCTTCAAATACCACAAATGAAGAACCTCAAAACGTGTGTCACGTAAATACCCATTTTGGCTTCTTTAAATATTTTCGTTCGCCTTTTGGCAGTGCTTCCGCAGCCACCAGTTTCCATCGGTATTTGGAAGAACTGACTGTGCAAGTACCAAACTGTTCAAACCATTTGGACGATATTGTCGTAGCAGATCGTACACCTGAAGTACATATTGCAAATCTGCGTGGTTTGTTTCATGTGTTAGCTGATGCAGGACAAAGATGTAGACTGGACAAGTGTGATTTTCTTAAACCTGAGTTGCAGTATCTTGGTCATGTCGTAAACAGTCAAGGTGTACATCCTCTTCAGTCGCATTTGTTAGCCATACGAGATTTGCCAGTTCCTCGCAAGGTCACAGAATTGCAGTCTGTCTTAAGGAAACTGTTACTCTCACCACGCCTGTCTAAAACTAGCACGCAGGTAACGGCTTATAACAGACAACACATTCCCATTCGGTTCATACCGAATGCTGCGCAAATAGCGGCTCCATTGCATCACTTGCGAAGAAATAATGTCCCCTTTGTGTGGACAGATGAGTGCCAAGTAGCTTTTTAAACACTTAAAGATGTATTGCTCAGTAATCGATGCTTAGTTCACTTTGATACTGATAAACCAGTTGTGTTTCAAGTTGACGCTTCTTCTTACGGAATCGGTGCGGTGCTTTTGCACAGACTTGGTAGTAAAGACAGGCCTATCGCTTTCGCGTCAAAAGTGTTGTTCACAGCTCAGTGTAGGTATTCACATATTGAGAAAGATGACTTGGCTATTGTGTATGGTATCACCAAATTCCACCACTATTTGTATGGCAGAACATTCTACTTAGTAACGGATCACAAGCCTTTGCAGTCCTTGTTTCATCCAACGAAACCGGTTCCTGTCCAAACTGCCCAAAAATTGCAAATATTGAATTGGTTGTTGTCTCAATACCAGTATGAGACTGTGTATCGTCCGACAGCTCAACATGGTAATGCGGACGCACTTTCACTTCTTCCGATTTTCCCTGATACAGTCTTTGACGCTTCTATTCCATCTTGTTGTCGCATCGATGCTCAGGAATCTGAATTGCTTAAGTCTTTTCCGCTGAACTATAGGAAAATTGCACAGGCCACTGAAGCTGATTCAGATTTGAACATTTTGCTGAAATAGATTCGCACATCTTGGCCTCGTTTTTTGCATAGCGTAAAGAACTCTTTCGTGCGCCTATACTTTGCATGTCGGTATAGCCTCGCTTTACAGAAAGGAGTAATTGTTGTTCAAAATGGCAGCGGACAGTCACGTGTGTTGATCCCTAAAGCTTTGCAAACAGAAGTGTTGCAGTTACTTCACCAAGGACACTGGGGGATCGTTCGTACGAAACAGTTAGCGCGTCGACACTGTACTTGGCAGGGTACGGACACCCAAAAAGAACAGATGACGTCACAGTGTCACTCATGTTCGGAAAATCAGTCCGCTCAACCACAAAAATTCTCCGCTTGGCGTAAGTCGCAATCACCATGGCAACATGTGCACATAGACTTTGCGGGACCTTTTTGGAACACTGGTTGTTTGATTATTATTGACTCATATAGCAAGTTATTTTTGCTGTGCCAATGAACCCGACAACGTCACGTAGCACCATTTAGATGTTGTCCTCTGTTTTTTACATCGAAGGTTTACCTGAAGCCGTAGTGTCAGACAACGGCCCTCAATTTACTTCAAATGAATTTGAAACATTCTGTGAACGCAATGGCATACAGCATCTAATTAGTGCACCGTTCCATCCACAGGCAAACGGCGAAGTGGAACGTTTTGTCAGAACCTTCAAGCAACAGACGGCCAAACTCCGCTCCGTACACACCAGGGATCAAGCATTGCAATTGTTGCTCGCCTCCTATCGTTCGCACCCACGAGATGGACCATCGCCGGTGGCATTGCTTCACGGCCGCTGCCATCGGACACGGCTCCACCTGCTCCACCCTCCTCAGCATCCGGCGCCGAAGGAAGGCCGCAAGTATCGCTTCGCGCAGCATTATATTTTCTTTTACAGGGTTTTTGGTGGCAGACGATGGGCGCAGGGTGAGATCGTCCGTCGACTAGGCGCTTGCATGTACCTTATTTCAGGTCCAGACGGCATGCAGCGCCGACATCACAATCAGCTTTGCCACTGTCATGTGTACGATGATCTTTCAGTGTCTCTTCCCACAGATTCACGGATCCCGATGATGGCGCGGCCACAGCAGCCGCTAGAGGGTGTCATCAAGACACCGCGGGACGACCACATGAAGATGGAGCCTTCACTTCCTCCGCCTCCTCTCGTCCTACCGGTAGAGCTGGACCCGTCCACACCGCAGCTGCCGTCGCCTTCCACATCTGGTACTGGGCCTCCGGAGGTGGATGCGTACTCTTCTGGTCGTTGTCTGGGGGACGTTTCCGCCAGAGCGAAGTCCGGATGGCGGGGTACGGCCGGAAGCTTTACGTCCCCTGCAGCCACAGCTTGTGGTCCAGCGCAGCATTCACCCTCCGGTCTCCCCCGCCGTTGTCCCCTCCCTACACAACTACGGTGCACCGCTTTGGAGGGTAGGAATGTTCCGGTGTAACATCAAGCGCCGGCACGCCGGCATGGAACATAAACGCAGAGAAGGCTGTGAGACGACATCAGCCAATAGAACGCTAACTAGGACGACACCACGACAGGAACGGCACCTATACGAAGAGAATATAAGCGCCTTGACCACACTAGAAGCGCCGCATTAGAAGAGCGGCACTATAAGACGGACCTTCATGTTAACTGTTTAGCTGAGACTTGTGCCTTATATTAAGCGCTTGCATGGAAATTATATATAGCGAAGGACACTAATTATATGGATGTTGCCAACTGCTTGCGACACGTCATTGTAGATACTCAACTTTAGTATTGTAAATTCAATTACTGCAATACACACCATTAATTTGCTTTGCTTGTATGTTGTCTACATGCCCTAGAAAACAGCTTCCTAGTCTTCCTATATTACACGAGTGGGCAGGATCCCACATTTCTTACCAGGACTGGTAAGGTACATAAGGGCACATTAACAGCATTAGAAGTTAATCGATCACTGCGGAAGACACGGCAATGTTGCGTACCCGTTTGAAACAGAATTATCACCATCTGACAGAGTTTGAAACTGGCCTAATTGTAGGTCTCCATTTAACCAGATAATCGAATCGTTCAGTATCCAGATTTTTAAGCGTTCGGATATAAAAGTGGCCCGATGTTGGACTGCATAGGAATGAAGGGGCAGGCATATGTTCCATCAAGGTTTAGGTAGACCACGTATGACAGCTACAAAGGAGGATCGCCTCACTGTGAATCAAGCAAATCGTACCTCCTTCACATCAGCGTCTACAATCCGAGAACAACTAATAGAATCCCTCCAACATTCTGTGTATTGTTGCACCACATCTCGGAGACTGTCAGCAGCTGAACGAGGGAATTATTGCCCCATGTCTGAGCTGTCACTAAGACCACAATAATATATCCGTTTGGAGTGGTGCCGTGATCGGGAAACGTGGAATACGTCGCATTGTGTTCAGTGGTAAACTGCTGTTCTGCACTACCCGGATAACTATCGTCGGCGAAGTAAGGCGGCGACTGGAGAGAGGATCCACTCTTCCATTGTTTTGGATAGGCACAGCGGTGTCGGGAGCCACAGTGTCGCGGCTGGTAGCGACTGAGAGAACTCTGACGTCACTACTGTACGTCACGGACATCTTGCGTTGTCACGTGTTACAACTCATGCGAAAGTATCGTGGTGCCATTTTTCAGTAGGACAATGGTCGTCTGCACGTGGCACGTGGCTTCACACACTGTCTACGCGATGCTGAGTTATTCACGGGGCCAGCAAGATTCCGAGATCTGTTCCCGAAAGAACATGTGTGGCAACAGCTCGGACATCAACTTCGTCCCATTGTTAGTATCTAGGATTTTTCAAAGACCATTTAGCACAGTTGTTGGCCGCCTTGCCTCAGAAGAGGATATAATGGCTACATGCCACCCTTACCAACCAAGTAAGTGGATTTATCTGGGTCAGGAGGAGTGCAACGTCATACTGTTAAGTGAGCACATATTGCCAAATTCTTTGTAAATTTGACTCGATTTTGTAATCACAGAAGTAACATCACGTATCCTCTCAACCTGTACACCTTCATTTCGTTTACTTCTCTCTCCTGGGTGCTTTAGTTTTTTTGTCAAAAGTGCATGTTGGTGTATCTTTGCCTGATAAGAATTACACTGAAGCGCTAAAAAACTGATATAGGCATACGTATTCAAATACAGAGATATAAACAGGCAGAATACGGCGCTGATGTCGACAACGCCTATATAAGAGAAAAAGTGTCTGGCACAATTGTTAGATCTGTTACAGCTGCTACAATGGCAGGTTATCAAGATTTAAATGAGTTTGAACGTGATATTATAGTCGGCACACGAGCGATGGGACACAGCATTTCCAAGGTAGCGATGAAGTGGAGATTTTCCCGGACGGCCATTTCACGAGTGTACCGTGAACATCAGGAATCTGATAAAACATTAACCTCCGACATCGCTACGACAGGAAAAAGATCGTGCAAAAACGTGACAAACGACGACTGAAGAGAATGGTTCAACGTGACAGAAGTGCAACTCTTCCGCAAATTGCTGCAGATTTCAATGCTGGGCCATCGACAAGTGTCAGCGTGCGAACCATTCAACGACACATCATCGATATGGACTTTCGGTGCCGAAGGCCCACTCGTGTACCCTTGATGACTGCACGACACAAAGTTTTACTCCTCGCCTGGGTCCACCAACGCCGACATTGCACTGATAATGACTGGAAACAAGTTGCCTGGTCGGACGAGTCTCATTTCAAATCGTATCGTGCGGATGGACGTGTGCAGGTAAGGAATCCACGAATCCATGGACCCTGCATGTCAGCAGGGGACTGTTCAAGCAGGTGGACGCTCTTTAATGGTGTGGTGCATGTGCAGTTAGAGTGATGTGGGACCCCTGATACGTCTAGATACGACTCTGACCTATGACGCGTACGTAACCATCCTGTCTGATCACCTGCATCAATTCATGTCCATTGTACATTCCGACGGACTTGGGCCATTCCAGCAGGACAATGCGACACCCTAAACGTCCAGAAATTCTACAGAGTGCCTCCAGCAACACTGTTCTGACTTTAAACACTTCCGCTGGCCACGAAATTCCACAGACACGAACATTATTGAGCATATCTGGGATGCCTTGCATCGTGCTATTCAGAAGAGATCTCCGATCCCTCGCGCTCTCACGGATTTATGGGCAACCCTTTAGGATTCATGGTGTCAATTCGCTCCACCACTACTTTAGACATTAGTCGAGTCACGTCGTGTTGCGGCACGTCTGAGTGGTCGCGGGGGCTCTACACTATATTAGGCAAGTGTACCAGTGTCTTTGGCTCTTCAGTGTAATTCGATTGAAGTGTGCTAGTAAATTTGCTCGTAATGAATAAATTTCTTTTGTAAGTGAAAGCAAGAGATCCCGTCAGCTACAGCAGTATTTGCGATACGGAAGTAGTGCAGGCGACAGTGTTTGCTGATGAATGAGCGGCCATCCCCATGGGGAAACTCCAGTTAGTCATAATTATGTGTCCGACAGGAAGGTCGGTATGAAATTTAAACGTCCCTCTTTAATATTCCAGTGAATTTTAAAAACAAAAGCGCCAGTCCTTTTATTAATATCTGAATATCAGTTATATTATTAGCCACATGACAATTGGTAACTGCAGCAACTGTTGATATGCTACAATTATCGACGATGGTATCTGGCACCGTCTTTGTTAACAGTTGCCACAGAATAATTCTCGAGCAGAGAGACTGGAAAAGCTATATCATATTAGCTGGATTTCTTTTCACATGAAATACTTCAATTACTATCCAACTGATTACTTCTCACCATTTCAGCTTGTACGAGCATATCTAACAACATTTATTGTTATTTTCCCGTGTCAGTGTACTAGAGGTTATTTGTGGTATTATAACTAATAGGTTAGCTAATTTTATTTTATTGATTATTATCGATAACACATTTGCCACATTGGTAGAACGTAGTATTATATTTCTATTTTTATTCTCATAAACGCAGTTGTATATTTATAAGACAGTATACTAAACTGGGTTCACTGTTAGTTGCCTCGTTTCACGGATGCTGACATGTCGCACGAATGTTTATTAGCACTTATTTTCGCTATTAAGTTAGATCCCCGTTGTCTTCTGGAGTTAAATTTAATTTGTTACAGACTAAGATGTAGATCTCATGCAGTGCACTCAGAATCTCTATTACTGTGTTGCGAATTAAGCTGAATAGTAATGGAAATACTACCTCAAAAACGTGCACGATAGTCTTGCGATTCCACAGGTGTTAATTATGTTAATTATTTGACACCATTTAATGTGTTTGGAACATTCTTCTGATACAGTGGCTATATTATCGGGTACTGGCGTCCAAGCTATCCTAAGGAGGAAAGAAAAGTTTCAGGTACTGAGCATGATTTGGCACCTGTTGTTCTTTAAGAACGTAAGCCTTCTGCATTTCATGATTATTTTACACTTTTCATTTACAAGCGTTGATAGTCAATACCACTCTCAAATAAATGTGAGATTCTCATCACACTGCATACATAAGGAAGAACGGTACGACTAGGTGACGAGCATTAAGGCAACGTCTTCAAGTGCAATGACTGGCAAAAACGTTTATCACCCAAAGGAGGGAACTAAGTGAGTCATCATTTCGTATATAATATTTGTGTATTCAGATGATGTGAGTAATTTTGATCCATACGTTGTAGGACCACCTTGGATTGTATTAGCAAGCTGCAGCGTGATTAGTCGTGATGTCGTTCACGTAAGTTTTCAAAGCGTCACACACTTAGTCAACACAGCGAAGATACACAATGAATGTTGCGCAGACACGTGACACAGCGAAATCAAAACTTGAGATACTGAATAGATTTACGTCTTGGATCGTTATGAGGAGTGGTGGTCGTATCGTACAATTGTCGAATCACTTGGCGTGCTATTATCACAGAGGTATTATGTTGAATCCAATTGATGAGTGAGATCATCCGTGCACACTGGCTAAATTGTGGTTTATGAAGCCTGGCTGCATAGTGGAAGGAGCGTCGTAATATACATGACGCATTTAATATCTTGAAGCACCGTCTTGTCTGAATGTGGTTGCACCAACATTCTACTATTCTAAGTCCCCACTGTAAGCTTTACTGACGCGATATGCAAGCAGAAATGCATTGTGAGTTGAGTTCACCGACGGCAGCGATATGGAAAACAATGGCACGCGTCGCTTTTCTTGAGACACCGTTCTAGTTGAGAGCAGCGATCGCGGAACAGAAAAACCAATTAAAAGCACTCAACTTTGGAAAGGCAACTGGACTGGATGAGGTTCATGTGAGGCTGTAAAGAGATTGTGTGAAATAACTCGCTTCTAATGTAGCAGTAGTTCATCACAGCTCACACGAGGAAGGCGAATGGAGAAAACCGCAAATCACTCCCTATTTCAAGAAGGGTCATTGGATATAATTATAGGCCCATATCGCTGACATCAATCTGTGGCAGAACAGCGGAACATGTTTTATGCTCACGTGTTATAACGTTTTGTCGAGAATGGAAATCTCTTCTGCAAAAATCAGGAAGGATTCCACAAACAGATCTCGCGAAACTCAGCTGACTGTATAAAAGACATCATATTTACGCCAGTGACTGTAAATATGATGTCTTTTATAAAGTTCTACATGACTGTGAATCCCAGGTATAAAAAGTTAATCAGCTGGCTGTCTTCGTACATGAGATCCATAGCACCGTAGAGATATGCACTCAGGTTGGTGTCGTGTTCCTTGACGTCAGCAAGGCATCTGATTAACTTCCGTATTGTCATTTGGTGAAAAAAAATACGAGTTTACCGAGTATCGGACCTGATTTCTGACTTGACTCAAGATTTCCGCGCAAATAGAACTTAACATGTCACTCTCAACAGCACAAAATCGTCAGACGTGAAGATAAATTCTGGAGTACCCCATGGAAGTGCTGTTGGATCATTTCTCTTAACAGCGTATATAAATGACTCTGTCGGGCTGTTCGAGGACGATACGGTTGTCTGTAGGAACAGTGAAACTCCAGAAGATTGTAGCAAAGTGCACGAAGTCCTGCAGAGTACTGATTAGTTCTGTAGGGAATGACAGTTGTACCTGAACGTAAATAAATGTAACGCGTTGCAGAAAAATTTGCGAAAGGATCCTCTGATTTTAGACTACACTTTTGGCAGTAAATAGTTGTATACACTAAGTACCGTAAAATACCTAGGAGGAACTAGAAGTAGCGACCTAAAGTGAAATGTCCACATAGAACACATACTACGTAAAACAGATGCTAGATTGAGATACGTTGGGAGAATCTTAGGAAAATGTGATTCACCCACAAAAGAAATGGATTAGGAAACATTTGTTCGACCGATCCTCGAATACTGTTCGTCAATGTGTTACCCTCATCACGTTGTATTAATAGAAGAGGTAGATAAACTCCAACGAAGAGCGGCACGTTTAGTCAAGCTATCATTATTTGGCGTGTGAGCGTTAAAGAGATACCGAACAAACTCAAACGGTAGACGCTACATGAAAGGATCTGAGGATTGTTGAGAAGATAACTGTTGAATTTCCTGTCACATACGTTTCCAGAATAGTCGGGATGGAAATTAATTACTCTCATATATGTCTTTAAAAATGAGCACAAGACCAGAAAATTAGAGGAATTATTGCTCATGGGGAGATTTGAAGACAGTCGTTCTCACCACGTGTTATTCGTGAATGAGGCAAGGAAAGGAAAATGATAATGGTACTAGTGGTATCCTTCGCCACACACTTTCGAGTGGCTTGCGGACTGTATGTGGATGTCAATGAGACAAGCTGGGATCAGCTTCAGTGTCAGCTCTAAGCCAATAACATTGAGAGCTAATTTCAACAGTTCTGGGACATTTTTTCTGAGATGAAGGTAAAATGACTGTATGATTCAACAGCCGCATCGGCATATGCGTCTAGGTCTGGAGAGACTGTACAGTCGGTAAAAGAATTCGCGATATCCCTCGCCTTTTCATTATGCCGAACTAAAAAGTTTCCTGTCTGCTATACAGCATAACAGGCAATCAGACACAGTGCTGCTGACGTACTACCAACTCACATGTGTCCCTACTATATCTTACAGGAAACAAGAGTCATATTCCCGCTGGACTAAACAAGGGCATAACAAAAGAGAAATTTTAATCAAAAGGGTTCATATCATCCCACTATAAGGAAAGAAGTCATCTACAAGTATCACAGGCCGTAATTTCTTCACGATGCAATTATTTTTGAATGACGTGAAGTGAACCTCGTAACCAGATTTTTAACTCCTTTAGAATTTTGTTTGTCCCACAGCGTTTTAAGCTGTTGACGACTGACAAATTCCTTTCGACATCCATGTTATCACAGTGTCACTGAAAAAAAGACCACAAAACGACTTGAGATGCTGCAAATCAGTCACATTAGTCAGATATGAAACGGAACCTACATCACATAGAATTCTGTGAATTACATAACGTGAGGGAAACTGTCAACAGAAGCTAGTGCTGCAACTTCGTCGCTTTGATCGTACCAGATAGACAACATGGATGTTCGGTTGGTCATTAAACAACCAATAACGTTATCTTCAAATAAGAATGACACGAAACCCGAGAGCTTATTTCTTTATGGGTATTGACATGTTTCTACGTGTATTTGAACTAAGTAGTGTCTAGAGGTCATTCTCACAGTTGTATTGATGCAGATGAAGATGCAGATGATTTACTTCTTTTCCTGAACGACAAATGTACACTCCTGGAAATTGAAATAAGAACACCGTGAATTCATTGTCCCAGGAAGGGGAAACTTTATTGACACATTCCTGGGGTCAGATACATCACATGATCACACTGACAGAACTACAGGCACATAGACACAGGCAACAAAGCATGCACAATGTCAGCACTAGTACAGTGTATATCCACCTTTCGCAGCAATGCAGGCTGCTATTCTCCCATGGAGACGATCGTAGAGATGCTGGATGTAGTCCTGTGGAACGGCTTGCCATGCTATTTCCACCTGGCGAATCAGCTGGACCAGCGTTCGTGCTGGACGTGCAGACCGCGTGAGACGACGCTTCATCCAATCCCAAACATGCTCAATGGGGGACAGATCCGGAGATCTTGCTGGCCAGGGTAGTTGACTTACACCTTCTAGAGTACGTTGGGTGGCACGGGATACATGCGGACATGCATCGTCCTGTTGGAACAGCAAGTTCCCTTGCCGGTCTAGGAATGGTAGAACGATGAGTTCGATGACGATTTGGATGTACCGTGCACTATTCAGTGTCCCCTCGACGATCACCAGAGGTGTACGGCCAGTGTAGGAGATCGCTCCCCACACCATGATGCCGGGTGTTGGCCCTGTGTGCCTCGGACGTATGCAGTCCTGATTGTGGCGCTCACCTGCACGGCGCCAAACACGCAAACGACCATCATTGGCACCAAGGCAGAAGCGACTCTCATCGCTGAAGACGACACGTCTCCATTCGTCCCTCCATTCACGTCTGTCGCGACACCACTGGAGGCGGGCTGCACGATGTTGGGGCGTGAGCGGAAGACGGCCTAACGGAGTGCGGGACCGTAGCCCAGCTTCATGGAGACGGTTGCGAATGGTCCTCGCCGATACCCCAGGAGCAACAGTGTCCCTAATTTGCTGGGAAGTGGCGGTGCGGTCCCCTACGGCACTGCGTAGGATCCCACGGTCTTGGCGTGCATCCGTGCGTCGCTGCGGTCCGGTCCCAGGTCGACGGGCACGTGCACCTTCCGCCGACCACTGGCGACAACATCGATGTACTGTGGAGACCTCACGCCCCACGTGTTGAGCAATTCGGCGGTACGTCCACCCAGCCTCCCGCATGCCCACTATACGCCCTCGCTCAAAGTCCGTCAACTGCACATACGGTTCACGTCCACGCTGTCGCGGCATGCTACCAGTGTTAAAGACTGCGATGGAGCTCCGTATGCCACGGCAAACTGGCTGACACTGACGGCGGCGGTGTACAAATGCTGCGCAGCTAGCGCCATTCGACGGCCAACACTGCGGTTCCTAGTGTGTCCGCTGTGCCGTGCGTGTGATCATTGTTGTACAGCCCTCTCGCAGTGTCCGGAGCAAGTATGGTGGGTCTGACACACCGGTGTCAATGTGTTCTTTTTTCCATTTCCAGGAGTGTATAATACTGTATCTGACTAATAAGTCTCGTGGCAACCTCTATTCAGTACTTTGTTGTCTACTTTGGGAATACTAAACTATTTGTAATGTATCACTTATTAACCTATACGAACATGTTTGCACAGGAGTAATTTGTCCTTATCAGTTTGTAAATCGCTATTCAGATATGTATCTATCTAAACAAGTGCACAAGCGATCATGGCTTCAATGAATCTAATGAACTAGAAGCTGTGGTTGACTCGCAGGCTAGGTTCTCCCTTAGTACACAACAATTAGCGATTAGGTGCCAGTTTTGTCGGTTGCCCTGGATCTGATGTAAGGGTAATCCATGACGTTGCATGGTACTAGTTGGAGGTTAAGTTGTAGCTATAGAGATTTAATGTTGAGTAGTAATTTACAACTTAAGTGAATGACTGTAGGAGTAGATTGATATAGTGCTGATAGTGCCATGGGAGCGATGACCATTTTATCCTCTTTTTGTGGCTGATGGAGACGCTGGTGATCCTTATCTTAACTATTCCTTCAAGTGGTGATAATTGATCTGAATTTCAGATAAATTTTCTCATAATGACAAAACTGAAGTTGACAAATGCTAAAGCAACGGTTTCAGGTTATACGGGGTGTCCCAGGAGAAATGGTCAATATTCGGGGCTACGACAGAAAAGATCATGTGAAGCAAAAGAAGTCTAGTAAACATGGGCTCTAAAAGACATATCTTGAGATCTATGAACGCTTCTTCAGGTGCGATACTGTGAAACAAATCTCTTCTACCGGAAGCTCATTGCCTGTCATAGGCTGGGTGGAGTTAGTATCGACCAAAACAAGAAAAAATTATATAGTAAACATGGGCTCTAGAAAGTATACCTTAAGAGCTGTGAGAACTTGTTTAAATTTTAATGTATGAACTTTAGTGCCAGAGTTTACGTGACATTTGTTTTTCTTTTTTTGGTCCAAATGACCACCTCTCAAAATATGGAAAGCAAAGAGCACGTAGTAGAAGAGATTTGAAACTTCCTGGCAGATTAAAACTGTGTGCCGGATCGAGACTCGAACTCGGGACCTTTGGAAGGTAAGAGACGAGGTACTGGCGGAATTACAGCTGTGAGGACGGGGTGTGAGTCGTGCTTGGGTTGCTCAGTTTGTAGAGCACTTTCCCCCGACGATGGCAAAGGTCCCAAGTTCGAGTCTCGGTCCGGTACACAGTTTTAGTCTACCAGGAAATTTCATATCAGCGCACACTCCGCTGAAGAGTAAAAATCTCATTCTAGAAGAGATTTGTTTCACAGTATTGAAGAAGAAAAAGTGCATATAGCTCTCATGCAATTAATTTTAGAGTCTATGTTTACTGGACTTTTTTTTCCTTCGAATGATCATTACTGTCATAGCCCTGAATATTTACCATTCATCGACGGACGCTCTATACAGGATGTTACAAAAAGGTACGGCCAAACTTTCAGGAAACATTCCTCACACACAAATAAAGAAAAGATGTTATGTGGACATGTGTCCGGAAACGCTTAATTTCCATGTTAGGGCTCAATGGAGCACGTTATCATGATTTCATACGGGATACTCTACCTGTGCTGCTAGAACATGTGCCTTTACAAGTACGACACAACATGTGGTTCATGCACGATGGAGCTCCTGCACATTTCAGTCAAAGTGTTCGTACGCTTCTCAACAACAGATTCGGTGACCGATGGATTGGTAGAGGCGGACCAATTCCATGGCCTCCACGCTCTCCTGACCTCAACCCTCTTGACTTTCATTTATGGGGGCATTTGAAAGCTCTTGTCTACGCAAGCCCGGTACCAAATATAGAGACTCTTCGTGCTCGTATTGTGGACGGCTGTGATACAATACGCCATTCTCCAGGGGTACATCAGCGTATCAGGGATTCCATGCAACGGAGGGTGGATGCATGTATCATCGCTAACGGAGGACATTTTGAACATTTCCTGTAACAAAGTGTTTGACGTCACCCTGCTACGTTCTGTTGCTGTGTGCTTCCATTCCATGATTAATGTGATTTGAAGAGAAGTAATAAAATGAGCTCTAACATGGAAAGTAAGCGTTTCCGGACACATGTCCACATAACATATTGTCTTTCTTTGTGTGTGAGGAATGTTTCCTGAAAGTTTGGCCGTACCATTTTGTAAGACCCTGTATAAGAGTGAAACAAATTACACACTTCGGGGCCAAGCAAATTCATCCCCTATATATGTCTTTCAGAGGTGATTTATACCTACATCTACATTCATACTCCGCAAGCCACCCAACGGTGTGTGGCGGAGGGCATGATGAATCAACCACTAATATGTGCTATTGACGTTGTTTTCTAGTCTTTTTAGACGTTTACATTTAGCTTGGCTATGTGATAACACGGAATGAAAAAAGGCTTTTCATAACGGACGTGAGAGTTTTAAGGAGTCCAGAATGCGTATCACACCATTATATATTGGTTTCAAGAATCTAGTTTTGCTTTAGACGATAAGAAGTAGTAGGTGAAGAGTTGGCAAGTGCTAAATCTTCGGAGATTTGGTGCAAGGTGTTAGGATTGCAGAAGAATTCATCAAGCTTCCTCTGTCAACTTAGACTGACCGCCAAGCCCTCACATATCAAGGACGATCGTGTAGAGAATGTGTATCTGTCAGTTCAAGCAATGTTACGTGAGTGGCCTTTGTAGCTCTGAGAGAGAAAACGTAAATGGGAAAAAGAGAGGAGGAATACATGGTGGAACAAGGAATTAGAGAAATTTGTGAAAATGGAAAAGGAGGCTTATAGTAAACGGCTTAACACTTGGTTTGATGGAGACCGTAAAATATATGGAGCTAAACGGAAAGAAGCAAAAAGGGCCATTACTATAACCAAAGATGAAAGAAATGAGGCTTAGTAGAAGGTTGGAGAGGAAATAGAAGAAAACTTCAGTGGTACTAGAGCAAGTACAGCGTGGAAGATACTGAAGACCACGAAATGAAAACACATGTAGTTCTGGGATTACTCTGACAAACGTGGAAAGGGGGAGGGGGAAGGTATTACCAAGCTTTGTTCAAGGAGGAGAAGACAAATATAGTGCTGGGATTATCCTAACAAACATGGAGGGTGGAGGGATACAGTAAATCTCAAGAACAGAATAGTTTTACACCAGGGCTCTCTTGCACTGATGACATGGTCACATTACTGAATGTAATAGAGAAGATAATTTCCACAGGGGTAGAGACCCATTTAGTCTTCGTGGATTTTCTGAAGGCCCATGACACGTTATCATACAACAATCTGTGGACAAGCATGAAAGATAATTGGCGTGTCAATTACTTACATCAAAGCAGTTACGCAGTGTTACACAGACTGTGTGAGTGCTGTCAAAGTAGAAATCTCAGAGTCGTTGCAGTTTCCTGTTACAAAACAGCTACACAAGTGTGTGATATAGCATAGACGCTATTGAAAATCTATCTGGAGAAAGTACTTAAAGCCTGGAGCAACCAAAAACAGGCATGGGTGTTTCTGTGGGGGACGAAACTATGCATGTATTTCTCTTCGCGGATGACCAGGTCATCGCAGCAGTAAAGCAGGATGGTGCTGAGTACATGCTTCCGAAGTTAAAAGAGGTATACGAAAAATGGCGTCTCAGAATTAGGTTGACAAAAACAGAATTCTTGAAGGTTGGTGACAATACCGTTAGGGGATCTGGAGGTATGAGCCGGCAAGATCAGGGAATGTAAGTCTTTTATATATCTAGGGGTTATTATATCATCAAAGGGAAAGAGTAACGATGTCATAAACAGTAAAATAAGCCAGAGCAAGAACGGCGTACGAAAACTGAAATGGTTTCTTTGGAATAACAAGGAGGACCGAGCAGGCGATATATTGTTCAGCTGTTGGAAAGATCGCTTCGTACGGAGTAGAAACATGGATAGTAAACAAGCGCCAGAGAAACAAGTTACTTAGAAATGAACTTTTGGACGTGACGTTTTGGCATCTCCGTGGTGGACCGTGTGGCAAATAAAAGCGTAAGATAAGTTATGGGTGTCGATAAATTAATAATAGATGCCATACACAAGAAACGTCTAAAATCGGATGGACATATATAAATATTGGGCAATAGTCGATGGCTAAAGAAAGTATGACAGTGGACTTCAGCGGAAAGAAGAAAACGTGGTCGGCCATGGAGGAGCTGGAATCGATGAATGTCATTTGAGACTGGCATGATCGGACGAGGTGGAATACGGAAGCGAGAAGAGGCGCCAGTAGTAGAACACTCGCAATACCATAGCAATTTTAAGCTTGAGGTCGCGGTGGCCGGCGTCAGATTACTCTCCGTGGAATGTGGCCTGCAGTTCTTAGAAGTTTTGCTAACAGGCGCTGTGTTTTGTGTGGTCGATCTAATGCTTTACAAGTGAGTTGTAGACAGGAAGACGTCTGCAAAACTGTATAATATTCTTGGAAAGGTCATGGAGTACGCGCAACCATAGAAAATACACCCCTCCAGTGGAGGCGTTATTAGCAAAAAAAAAAAAAAAAAAAAAAAAAAAAAAAAAAAAAAAAAAAAAAAAAGAAAAAAAAAAATTGACACCCATATTACATTTCATCTTGCAGCAGCGAATGTAAGTTACTCATTTTATCAGAAGGATAGAAATGTAGTTCTTCGATAGGACTTCTTTGCCTCCCATACAATACAAGTGATTTTCAAACGTTATTCTTGCCTTTTGTGTGATACAACCTAAACTCTATACTATCCCTTGGCTCTGTTCCGTGGCGTCGCTGGTCATGCAAAATACTGTACGTGCGATTTAGAGTGCAACGCCTATTTATCATATATTTATTAATTAGCGCTGAGTAAAACTCAGAACCGTGAAACACGAATTTCAGTGAGATGATTATATAGGTACTTATGACATATAGAACATGTGTAGTGACTGTCATTTCACTTAGATATCAGATGACAAGATTTGTTCTGCAAATCATCTGCATAATTAATATAATTACCACATCAATTTTACGCTATTATTTACGATAAGGTGCGTATAAAGAAATCATTACTTGTGCAAAACCGCACTCAATTAGTTATATAATGACTGCAGAAACTATAGTGTGTTTTGTAGCATCATTTACAGTAATTACTTATTTCATTAAGGCTGGAGCTACAACCTTTCAGAATGCACTGCTGTTAAAAATTGTGGTAGTTTAGCATCATGGATCAGGAACATCTGGATACTGTTTGTCCATTCCAGGACCATCTGTCCATTTGCAATGTCATAACCATTTACGGCAGGGCAACGTGTGTAAATGCCACCTCAACTTCCAGCTTACTATTTTTGTCACTTAAGGTCTTTCTGCCATTGAGCCCTTCAACAGAATAAGCTCAACGCTGTTTTACGGTTTACTGTAGTGAGCAAAATGCAGCTAAGAAGAGACAATCCTCTACGATACTGCAGAGTTTTTCTCATGCCTGCAATCAATTCAGATTGTCAGACGACTCAATACTGTTTAGCCGACTTTCACGAGGGAGATAACACAACAGTCAGAGTAGTTCCGAACTCATTCTGAATGTCGTCATCATACAGGACGCAATTAAGATTAGCGTCGTTGACTGAGTTATATTATGCTTCAAACAAGTAGTGTTTAAAGTAGTAGGTTGAGAGATGGAGATTAGTGTTTAATGTTCAGTCGATGCCGAGGTCATTAGAGACGGAGTACAAACTCGGGTTAGGGAAGGATGGAGGAGAGCCGCCGTGCCCTCTCGAAGGAACCATCCTGGCTTCTCGCAGAAAACCCAAAGAGATTCTGGTCATACATAAAGCACACCAGTGGCAAGACGCAATCAACACCTTCACTGAGCGATAACAACGGTGAAATCACTGATGACAGTGCCACTAAAGCAGAGTTATTAAACACGGTTTTCCGAAAGTCCTTCACCAAAGAAGACGAAGTAAATATTCCCGAATTACAATCAAGAACAACTGCCAAGATGAGAAACATAGAAGTAGATATCCTCGGTGTAGCAAAGCAGCTTAAATCACTTAATAAAGGCAAACCCTCAGGCTCAGATTGTAGACCAGCCAGGTTCCTTTCAGAGTATGTTGCTCCATATTTAGCAATTATATACAACGGGTCGCTCACAGAATGATCCGCATCTAAAGACTGGAAAATCGCTCGTGTCACACCAATACCCAAAAAGGAAAATAGGAGTAATACGCTGAATTACAGGCCCACATTACTAACGTCGATCTGCAGTAGGGTTTTGGAACATATACTGTGTTCTAACATTATCAATTACCTCGAAGAAAACGTTTTATTGACACATAGCACGGATTAAGGAAACATCGTTCTTGTGAAACACAACTAGCTCTTCGTAATCATGAAGTAATGAGTGCTATTGACAGGGAATGTCAAATTGATTCCAAGTTTTTAGATTTCCAGAAGGCTTTCGACTCCGTTTCTCACAATAGTCTTCTAACCAAACTGCGTGCCTATGGAATATTGCCTCAGTTGTGAGACTGGGGACTGATGACCTCAGATGTTAAGTCCCATGGTGCTCAGAGCCATTTGAACTATTTGAACTGGGTACGCGATTTCCTGACAGAAGGGACGCATTTCGTAATAATAGACGGAAAGTCATCGAGTAAAACAGAAGTAATAGCCGGCGTTCCCCAAAGAAGTTTTTTAGGCCCTCTATTTCTCTTGATCTGTATTAACGACGTAGGAGACAATATGAGTAGTCCTCTTAGATTATCTGCAGATGATGCTGTCATTTACCGACATGTAAAGTCATCAGATTACCAAAGCGAATTGCAAAATGATTTAGATAAGATGTCTGTATGGTGCCAAAAGAGGCAATTGACCCTGAATAAAGATAAGTGTGAGGTTATTAACATGAGTACAGAAAGAAAGCCGTTAATTGTTGATTACGCGATAAGTCACACAAATCTGGAGGCTATAAATTCAACTAAATACTTTGGGATGACAATTACAAATAACCTAAATTGGAACGATCACATAGATAATGTTCTGGGTAGAGCAAACAAAAGGCTGCCATTAATTGGCAGAACACATAAAAGGTGCAACAGGTCTACTAAAGAGACTGCTTTCATCACGCTTGTCCGCCCTATTCTGGAGTATTGCTGTGCGGTGTGGGATCCGCATCAGGGGGGTCTGACAGATGACATCGAAAAATTTCAAAGAAGGGCAACTCGTTTTGTATTATCGCGAAACAGGGGAGATAGTGCCACAAACATGATACATGAATTGGAGTGGCGATCATGAAAACAAAAGCGTTTTTCTTTGGGACGGGATCTTCTCATGCAATTTCGATCACCAGTCTTCTCCTCCGATTGCGAAAAAATTCTGTTGCCACCAAGGTACATAGGGAGAAATGATCATCACGACAAAATAAGAGAAATCAGGGCTCGCACAGAAATGGAACGGTAGAGAGACAGCTTGAAGGAGGTTCATTGAACCCTGTGCCAGGAACTTTATTCTGAATGGCAGAGTAGTCACGTAGATGTAGACGTAGATGTAGATCCCTTAAGCGATTTAGGGAAATCACGGAAAACTTAAATCAGGATGGCTGGACTCGGGTTTGAACAGCCGTCCTCCCGAATGCGAGTCCAGTGTGTGCTAGCCACTGCGCTAATCCGCGCAGTGCTTAAAGTAGCGTTCTGTTCTAATGATTACACCTTGATAACCCACATATAGATATTCTGATAGGTTAGTGCTTAGCATGAAACCAAAGACATTTAAATGAAGAGTAGATACCGCCAACTGTGGTGCGCTGAATAGACTCTCCAACCCACGCTTAGGTTGGTACTTCTTACTGTTAGTTTGGGTTCTCTGTGTCTCCTGTGTATTGCACGTGGACAGCCCCATTCGTCTGACGCTTATCACTTGCAATGACAAAGCAAAAGAAGCAGTGATATTGTTATCACCATGAGTAGATGACACTTTTCGTTCTTCTGATTATTATAGACTGAAAGAGAGTTCAGCTTAAGGATGACTTATTCTAGACAAAAGTATCAGGGTTTGGTGTTCTGTTTTACGTGTTCCGAATACAATTCTATATCCCTTCATGTTAGCAAAGACTGGATTGTAATTTTCATTGCACACATTGGCTGTTGTTACGTCTTAACAGGTTTTTGAACCCACTTCCTATGTCATTAGTAACTTTTTCCTCTCAAGGTTCACTTTTTAAATTTCAAACTTTATGTTATTCGTAGCTAGCGGGTTGATGCTAATGAAAGAATTCAGAAGAAAAACTGTTTTTAAGTTTATGACGATGAAAAGATCAAAAAGTGCTGTCCACTATAATGTTCAAATTATAACGCTGGGGATAACGGAAAATTTAAAAGTAGAAATTGAAGTGAATCACCTGTGACAAATGAGTTTTTCAGTTCGGAGTTACATTAAGACAGAAAAACAAAATTAATTACAGTTCGTAGTGAAGAGGAGGGCCACCTAAATAATTCTCCCTGTTCTTAATGTAATATGTTTTGATGGTAGTAGGTGACTGAATTTGTTTTGGCTCCAGCCCCTAGCTACAGAAATAGATATAAAAATCATTGGTCTATTCATTTGGTATTTTCGCCCGAGATCAACCAGACGGAAGCATTCTCCATGTATTTGGCACCTAATCTGTACACCTACACCTCAAAGAAGCAATGTGGCTGTGGAAATATGTTCTTCCTGCCAATAGTGTAACAGAGATTTGGCAGCTTCACAGAATTTGTTGAGGAACTCTGTCATCACCTTACTTCCTGGAGTGGCTCGGAATTAGCCTACTATATTCACTTCTACATCTACATCTACATCTACATCTACATGACTACTCTGCAATTCACATTTAAGTGCTTGGCAGAGGGTTCATCGAACCACAATCATACTATCTCTCTACTATCCCACTCCCTAACAGCGCGCGGGAAAAACGAACACCTAAACCTTTCTGTTCGAGCTTTGATTTCTCTTATTTTATTTTGATGATCATTGCTACCTATGTAGGTTGGGCTCAACAAAATATTTTCGCATTCGGAAGAGAAAGTTGGTGACTGAAATTTCGTAAAAAGATCTCGCCGCGACGAAAACCCTCTTTGCTGTAATGACTTCCATCCCAATTCGCGTATCATGTCTGCCACACTCTCTCCCCTATTACGTGATAATACAAAACGAGCTGCCCTTTTCTGCATCCTTTCGATTTCCTCCGTCAATCCACCTGGTAAGGATCCCACACCGCGCAGCAACATTCTAACAGAGGACGAACCAGTGTAGTGTAAGCTGTCTCTTTAGTGGACTTGTTGCATCTTCTAAGTGTCCTGCCAATGAAACGCAACCTTTGTCTCGCCTTCCCCACAATATTATCTATGTGGTCTTTCCAACTGAAGTTACTCGTAATTTTAACACCCAGGTACTTAGTTGAATTGATAGATTTGAGAATTGTACTACTTATCGAGTAATCGAATTCCAACGGATTTCTTTTGGAACTCATGTGGATCACCTCACACTTTTCGTTATTTAGCGTCAACTGCCACCTGCCACACCATACAGCAATCTTTTCTAAATCGCTTTGCAACTGATACTGGTCTTCGGATGACCTTACTAGACGGTAAATTACAGCATCATCTGCGAACAACCAAAGAGAACTGCTCAGATTGTCACCCAGGTCATTTATATAGATCAGGAACAGCAGAGGTCCCAGGACGCTTCCCTGGGGAACACCTGATATCACTTCTGTTTCACTCGATGATTTGGCGTCTATTAATACGAACTGCGATCTTCCTGACAGGAAATCACGAATCCAGTCGTACAACTGAGACGTTACCCCATAGGCTCGCAGCTTGATTAGAAGTCGCTTGTGAGGAACGGTGTCAAAAGCTTTCCGGAAATCTAGAAATACGGAATCAACTTGAGATCCCCTGTCGATAGCGGCCATTACTTCGTGCTAATAAAGAGCTAGCTGCGTTGCACAAGAGCGATGTTTTCTGAAGCCATGCTGATTACGTATCAATAGATCGTTCCCTTCGAGGTGATTCATAATGTTTGAATACAGTATATGCTCCAAAACCCTACTGCAAACCGACGTCAATGATATAAGTCTGTAGTTAGATGGATTACTCCTACTACCCTTCTTAAACACTGGTGCGACCTGCTCGATTTTCCAATCTGTAGGTACAGATCTATCGGTGAGCGAGCGGTTGTATATGAGTGCTAAGTAGGGAGCTATTATATCAGCGTAATCTGAAAGGAACCTTATCGGTATACAATCTGGACCTGAAGACTTGCCCGCATCAAGCGATTTGAGTTGCTTCGCAACCCCTAAGGTATCTACTTCTAAGAAACTCATGCTAGCAGATGTTCGTGTTTCAAATTCTGGAATATTCCACTCGTCTTCCCTGGTGAAGGAATTTCGGAAAACTGCGTTCAATAACTCCGCTTTAACGGCACAGTAGTCGGTAACAGTACCATCGGCACTGCGCAGCGAAGGTATTGACTGCATCTTGCCGCTTGTGTACTTCACATACGACCAGAATTCCTTCGGATTTTCTACCAAATTTCGTGACAATGTTTCGTTGTGGAACCTATTAAAGGCATCTCGCATCGAAGTCCGTGCCAAACTTCGCGCGTCTGTAAATTTTAGCCAATCTTCGGGATTTCGCGTTCTTCTGAACTTTGCATGCTTTTTCTGTTGCCTCTGCAACAGCGTTCGGACCTGTTTTGTGTACCACGGGGGATCCGTTCCATCTCTTACCAATTTATGAGGTATGAATCTCTCAATTTCTGTTGCTACTGTATCTTTGAATTTGAGCCACATCTCATCTACATTTGCATAGTCAGTTCGGAAGGAATGGAGATCGTCTTTTAGGAAGGCTTCTAGTGACACTTTATCCGCTTTTATAAATAAAATTATTTTGCGTTTGTTTCTGATGGATTTGGATGAAACGATATTGAGCCTAGCTACAACGACCTTGTGATCACTAATCCCTTTATCAGTCATGATGCTCTCTATCAGCTCTGGATTGTTTGTGGCTAAGAGGTCAAGTGTGTTTTCGCAAGCATTTACAATTCGCGTGGGTTCGTGGACTAACTGCTAGAAATAATTTTCGGAGAAAGCATTTAGGACAATCTCGGAAGATGTTTCCTGCCTACCACCGGTTCTGAACAAGTATTTTTGCCAACATATCGGGGGAAGGTTGATATGTTCAGGTAATTTTGATTAAATATTCTGACTGATTCTTTCTAGTTGTGTATCTATGGGGTCTTCGGTACATAGTGTCTGTTTTTGCCACTACTCAGCACCACAGTCGACCAATGGCAGGCACTTGTGGTGGGAAATTAAAAAATCCAAGACGGCAGACTGAAAAATTAAAAAAAAGGGAACTGGTGACAAATTCAAAATAGACCAGTTGCCCTGGGTATAAAACGGGGGGAAATTTAAAAATTGGTGGAAAACTTAAAAATGAGAGATGGAGATTGATGGGGAATTTAAAAAGATGGTCGAAAATTTAAAATATCTTTAATAATGTTGGTGGAAAATTTAAATATTTTCAGTAAATTTAAGATATCCAGTACAGTGCAACTAGATCAATTATGTTTTATGCCCCACCCACTACTCCTCTTTCCAATGAACCACAGTGAAGTAGGAAATGGCTGTATTACATAAGAACAAAATAAATTTTGAGAAATTAAACTAGCCTAGTTATCGTTATACCCAACCCATCCACTTCCCTTTGCCCTCCTGAGCCTTGTCTTTAGCCAATCATAGCACAGTTTTGAAATGAAACAACCAATGAAAAATCTAAGATGGTGTAAATAGCCCAGTTGTGTTAGTGGTAAATTAAAAAGACCTTCATTTTTCCAAATAATCGGAGCATAATATTAAAATGAGATGAAAAGATGGTACCATAATCGGTAGTAATGAATTACTTAATGCTCAGTTTAAATTCAGAGATATTTATTATTTGCTTGATAATCACACACTTCTGGCGTAATATTAAAACAATGTGTAAAAATGGTGTATAATTACTTTATTTCTGAGAGACATGGTACATACACATAAAGCTGTGTCAGTTAACGTCTCCCCTCGTCCCTATCTCCAACTAATCGGAAAAAGTCCAAGATGGTGGAAATAGACAGTGTGTACTTTATAACTACTCCCCTGTTATTTCCAACCAATCAGAGTGTTGTATTAAAATGATTCATAGAAATGGAGCCAGATGTACAGTAAAAAAATATTTATTATTTACAAAAGATATTTACATACTTCTGTCTTTAATTACTGTATTACTATTATTATTATGCATAAAATGGTGTCAAGTTCCATTATTTCTGTTAAAGTCAAAGATGATTGTGTACATAAACATACCTTTGGCATGATGTTAAAATTTTTCCAAGGACAAACATACGCATCACAGAAGTAAAATGGCGTGCACATGCACATTCACGCACAGACACGCACACACACACGCACACACACACACACACACACACACACACACACACACACACAGGCCTCTGTATTTCAACGTCAGTTCTGTACTTCTCACAAACATGTGATCTGTGTGTATTTCATACGACAGTTGCTACACTCCTTCAACTTACAAAGTGTTTGTTTCTCTCTGTACTTCATACGTTAAAAATACTGTACTCCTTAAATACTCATGTAAATAATAATCATTTCTTCCTTTCTCTCTCTCCCTCTCTCTCTCTCTCTCTCGCTTTCTCTCTCTCTCTCTCTCTCTCTCTCTCTCCCTCTCCCTCTCTCTCTCTCTCATACACACAGTACACGTGTTAAGGACACCAGGACAGCTGCAATGATACTTTACACATACTTACATTACTTCAAGTTATTTTTATGTAGTTACGTCTCCTGACCAGTGTAATTACATATCGGGAAGTACAGGACGTTTGTTATCCTCTGCTGGTAAAGAAAGTTTATGTTGTTTAATAGTCGAAGCAACAGGCTGCTTCGAGTGAATGCTCAGTGGTTTTCACTTCCGAATCCAAGACATACTGCTTGTAATCGTCGATGGTTAGGCTATTTGCATAATATTGTTTTAAACCTTTTTCTCTGCACATTGATATGTGCGCAGACTCGGTCTGAAGAGAAAATACTTTTACGCGCACGGCCATTAATTCTGAAACTGGCTCGCAATTCAGTTTGTTCTTAATTAATCAGTTACCTTTTTATTCAGCAGCGAAAAATTATATTTGTTATTTACAGGAAATACTGGAGTATCGATCCTTTTGTGAACATCACTCCTAATATCGTCGCGGATATTTGGAGCTATGGTGTGGTATGTGAAGCTATCAGTGTCTGTGTAGCATACTTTCGCACAGTTTGGCAGAAATTTGTAAATATATATATTCATAAAGAACGTCGAAAATGAGGGTTTTCGAAAATCTAAAATCGCCATTTCAACTGCGACTGATTTGTCGAAGACTACATTAAATCTACTCAGTTCTATGGCTACTAGATTTTCATTAAAAATAATGCTCCTTTGAAAATCAGGCTTTACAATTAATACAGCTGCTCCGAATCTGCCTGTCTAAGATGTAGCTAGTCTAGTGAGCCGCGTCTTTAGCACAGTTTAAGTGGTTTTGTCAAATACGGAATTATGCATGTGTTTGACGAAAGTCTTCTCATACTCGTTACGTGCACCCATTCGATTTTGCCTCTTAATCTCTATATATGACTTTATCCAGGGAGATTGCTTATATGATAAGATTTGGTGAATCATTATTAATACCAATTTAATATGTAGATATTGTTATAGATTTATAAAATCAGTGACATAGTTTCTCTCGATATTCAAGGTCGAAACCAATTTCTTTTGTTTCTTACTGTGTGATATTGACGCCATTTCATCTGGACATAGGGGTAAATGTAAATGTAAATCGTGAATACTTTTGGAATACTCAAGATCTACTTCCAGGATGTACCCTACGTTCGAATCGTTTGGTATGCCCCCACCACAGAATTTTTGACATTCTCTGGAGGACGCCATTCAAAATCAGATACGGGAAGAGGCTGTAACATTGCCCATCTACATAGGCTATTCACATCAACAATTGAGTCTATCACGTAAGTGTCGATAGCTTTTTTTCATTGTAATCGACCATGAATCTATTGTAAGAAATTAAAGAATACAAGAATAATAAACGAGTCCTCCTCTGACGCCTTGCTCAACAAACTGCAGTTGTTCGATATCGGCAATAAGCTGCAATTTCTAATTTACTGACTGTCAGCAGAGCATCCGATGCCAAACCAGCTTGCACAGGATCCAATTGATATGGCTTAAGGCAAAGACTGAAATAATTCAAAGATGTCTCAAGAACAATCACATCCATCAAATCAATTTTAAAATATAAATCGGAATATGTTCAAAGTGTTTTGCATTTGAATGCATTGTGTACACTAAAGGCTGTTTGGTACTTGGCGTCCGATATCATTCTACCTGCTAGAAGACTTTCAAACCTACCGGTTGCGGCCAGATGATCATTCAGTAGAGTCGATTTGTTGCTCACATTTCCATATGGGAAAATTCGCTTCCGATTAAGAAGTGTGTACTGTTGATCGACTGAAAAATATGATTTCATTATCTTGAGTACATCAAATTTTAGATATGATGTGCACTTTTCAAGAGCGGACGTCAAATAAGTTAACGACTCAGTCAATCGAAAATTTATGTTGCAGTGCCTTTCTTGGTGTGTTACTGGGATACTCTTTGTCAATTTGTTTGTATGTTTTCATATTTGAGAGTGGACTAAAAGCGCGACTTGGACTTAATGCAATTTCTTCATTGCCATCTCTTGTCTTTTGTTGACATTGGTTCGTCATCAAGACATACCCCTCGTAATTGCTCAGATTGTGGAATACGATGGGCACGGGAAAGTCTGTAATTCACATTACAACTGGAATGTGCAACACGTCGGTACGTGCCTCTGAAATGACAAGCATCTCGGTGTTTCATATCGTCCTCCTCAAACGATTTATCCCACATGTGACATACTTTTGCTGAGCGAAATTCCGATTCTTCTTCGGGGCTTAATAACATGTTTCAGCCGACCGTTGTGGCCGAGCGGTTTTAGGCGCTTCAGTCTGGAACCCAGCGACTGCTACGGTCGCAGGTTCGAATCCTGCATTGGGTATGGATGTGTGTGATGTCCTTAGGTTAGTTAGGTTTAAGTAGGTATAAGTTCTAGGGGACTGATGACCGCAGATGTTAAGTCCCATAGTGCTCAGAGCCATTTGAATCATTTTTTGAACATGTTTCATTTTGTAGTAAAAAGCTATGTGCAGTCTCAGTGATGGCATAGAGCTAATCCGTGAACCACTACATTAAATCGCTGCCTCTACACAATTTAAGCTCGGAATATTCCTTGTTGTAGCTGCAGTGTATGAAGGAAGCAACATCGAATGATTTATGCAAATGTGTCTGGTCGGAACACGAACCAAAGTCAGCACAACGAATGCAACGAGCAGCATTCCATAGTACCAAAAATTACAAAGGCAGTTTCAGTTTGTAACTAAAATCTGTAAATTTTTCGAAGGTGCTTTTAGCACAGGCAGCATTCACAAATGAAAATGGACTCACGGTGAACAGTGATGCTGAAATGTGCTACCTCGACGAGTTTTTAGTATAATAAAAATGACATAAATTTAAGCGCCAAAGAAACTTGTATAGATATGGGTGTTAAAATACAGAGATACGTAAATAGGCAGAATATGGTCGGCAACGCTTACGTAAGACAATAAATGTCTGTCACAGTTGTTAGATAGGCTACTGCTGCTACAGTGACAGGTTATCAAGGTTTAAGTGAGTTTGTATGTCGTGTTGTAGTCTGCGCACACAGTCGATGGGTCACAGCATCTCCGAGGTAACGATGAAATGTGGCTTTTCCCGTATGACAATTTCACGAGTCTACGGTGAATACCAATAATCCGGCAAAACATCAAATCCCAGACATAGCTGCAGCAGAATAAAGATCCAGCAAGAACCGGGCCAACGACGACTGGAGGGAACCGTTCAACGTGGCAGAAGTGCAGCCCTTCCGCAAATTGCTGCAGATTTCAATGGTAGGCCATAAACACGTGTCAGCATGCGAATCGTTCAACGAAACATCATCGATATGGGCTTTCGGAGGGGAAGGTCCACTCGTGTACCCTGTACGCCTCGCCTGGGCTCGTCAACACCGACAGGGGACTGTTGCTGACTGGAAACATGTTGCCTGGTCGGACGAATCTCGTTTTAAATTTTATCGAGCGGATAGACTTTTACGGGTATGGCAACAACACTGTGAATTCATAGACCCTGCATGTCAACAGGAGACTGTTCAAGCTGGTGGAGGGTCTTTAATCTTGTGGGGCATGTGCAGTTGGAATGATATATAGGCCCTTGATACGTCTAGATAAGACCACGACAGGTGACACGTACGTAAGCATCCTGTCTCATCACCTGCATCAATTCATGTCCATTGTGCATTCCGACGGACTTAGGCAATTCCAGCAGGACCATGCGACACCCAACACGTCCAGAAGTGCCACACTGTTGCTCCAGGAACATTCTTCTGAGTTTAAACACTTTCTCTAGCCACCAAACTCCCCAGACGTGAACATTATTGAGCATAACTGGGATACCTCGCAATGTGCTGTTCGTGGTGTCTATTCCCTCCAGCACTACTTCAGACATTAGTCGAGTCCATGCCACGTCGTGTTGCGGCACTTTCGTCTGCTCGCGGTGCTCCTACATGATATTAGGCAGGTGTACCAGTATCTCTGGCTGTTCAATGTGTATTTGTATTACTAGCAATGAGCAACATCAGTAGATTTACACGTCTTTGCAACGATGTTTGGTAATATACGTAGAGGTGCATTTCGCTATTGTTGATCTTTTCTCTTGCTTTCCACAATCATCCATTCACAATCAGAATAACGAATGTCATAAACTTTTATTTAGATGTATTTAGTCTCTTTTTCGAAAACGATCATGACTGAGTTCTGCAGGGAATGGTATGTTGACAGCGTTTAATTTACTTGTATAAGGAAAATATGTTCTCCATTATGAAGGAAGCAACATCGAATGATTTATGCAAATGTGTCTGGTCGGAACACGAACCAAAGTCAGCACAACGACTACATGGATGTTTATTACTGCATGATTTTTTTGCTATGGCGTTGGAAAGTTTCATTTGTACTACCACATAAAATTCATTATTTTCATTAACATCAACGCGCAGTTCAATTATTTACTTCAGTGCCGACCCAGAATAGCAGACCTAAACATTTCCAGTTTTCAAAAGTGGTCTTGTGACTCTGGTTAAATACATTCTCTTATGTAAGTTGACAGCAATAGAGGCGTGGTCTTTAGATTGAGGCAAATCGCCTTCTTCTGACCTGACTTTCAAGAGCAAGTTGCAGACTAGTCAACTATCAATCTTTATAGGTTGATTAATCTGATGAACTCTAATGTTGAAAATGAGAAAACAAGCATTCAACACATTTCTAGCCTCCTTAAATCCAAGCCTAGTATCTATAACACCAGTACTTATTACAACACCGATTAGGGATCAAGTCAATCGAGATCACCTAATTTACTGTGCTTTGCTGCCAGATCATCCATTATAATAATAATATTACTAGGTTAGTTGATGAAGTTAAACCAACTCAGGTGGTCTTATTCCTCTGGAGATTCTCTGCTGCTGCTGCTAGTGCGCCTTCTACTTCTTGAAGATTTTTCCTCCAGTTGCTCGATCAGATCACAGATTCTTCATTAATCAATCAGAAGGACTACAGATTCTGTAATATTAAATGAGAAAAAAACATATGTTCGCAGATACGACAAACATGTGTGAATGATATATCGCATAGAAGAAGACGGCATACAATTTTTTGTCGAATTTCCAACCCTGCTCTCTCACGTCCTCTCTCTCACTCACTCAGTCAGCTCCCAGCTACTCGATAGTGATGGTTCAGGTGACAAAACGTAAGTTACTTCAGGGTGTTGAAAGCTCTGGTTTTTATACTCTCTGAAAAGTTCTAAATACTTCTGAAACTACCTTCCTGATGCTGCTGAGACACCGTTCTTACTTCAGATGTATGTATGTACGTATTGAACTGGGGAACTAGAAACGATGGAGAGGCTTCGTCCCCGATATAGCCCTCAGTGGTACACAACCCCACAACCGGCTACATCAATCCACTCTCCCCACTGCCGCCCCACACCGAACCCAGGATTATTGGATGGTTTGGCTCCCAGTGGACCCCCTCGGAAATGTCTCATTCCAGACGAGTGTAACACCAATGTTTGCGTGGTAGAGTAATTATGGTGTACGCCTATGTGGAGACAGAATTTGCACAGCAATCGCCGACATATTGTAACTGAGGCGGAATAAGGGGAACCACCCCTCATTCCCCGAGGCAAATGGAAAACCGCCTTAAAAACCATCCACAGGCTGGCCGGCACACCGGACCTCCACACTAATCTGCCGGGCGGATTTGTGCAGGGGACCGGCACCCCTTCCAGCTCGGGAAGCAGTGCGTAAGACCGTTCGGCCAGCCGGGTGGGCTGTTTATTTAAGTAAGTACTATTGTGAAATAGAAATAAAACAAATAGTCTTTTCTTACCACTTTAATTTTACATGGAAGCCTGTACTTTAATCTATTTTTCTACGTAATTACCACCAATATTAAGGCACTTATTGTATCATACAACCAACTTTGACTACTGTCCTCACAGAATTCTGCTGCCTGATTTGACAACAACTGCAACACGGTCGTTTTCACATCTTCTTTGTGGTTGTGAGCCTCACCAGATGCTTCTTCAAATGCAGGAATATATGATAGTCTCTGAGCACTAGATGGAGACTGTGCAGAAGGTGAACAAGTTGTTCCTAGCCAAATGATGCCATCAACACTTGAGTACGATTTGCCGCCTGTGGACAGGCATCGTCATCAAGCAAAACGATCTCTTTACTCAGCGTGCCACCCCATTTGTTTTGGATTGCACGATGTAGTTTTTCAGTGTCTCACAATAATTCGTACAATTTATGGTGTCACTACACTATTTTGGGTGATATTGAATACTACCATTCCATGGATTGGTGCTTTGATCCAGACCTAATGTAAGCAGCTCATGTCTCGTCGCCTCTGACGATCTGATTTAAAAATCCATCACCAAGTTAAAGAACTGGCCAAACGTTTGCTTTTGTGCACCTCAGTCAGTATTTTTTACACGCAACATGAGCTTACTTTGGATAATATAAACATTCTGTAACAGCTGCATAATGCACACTTCTTCGCTATTGAGGAAACTGATCGCATAATGTTGAAATCGTAAAGCGTCTGTTCTCTCACGTTTTCTCGTCAACTTGATGCTCCATATTGTCAGTAATGACTGAAGGTCGCCCACTTTGTTCCTCATCATGCACATTCGTAAGGCCATGTTTACCATACCGTCCCACCACTCATAACGTTTTCTCCATACACTTCATGGGTCTGACGATGAATTTCAGCTGCTTTCACGCCTTTAGCACTAAAAAATCGAATCACAGAGCGTATTTCAGTCGGTGGGATTTTCAGTCGGAGGAGCCATTTCAGGTACTCACAAACACATGTAGCAACGCCTAATGACTCTACTGCCGTCTGCGCATTGCCAACTGAGTGCGGCACATTGCGCGCATGCGTCAAATTCCGACCGTGGCGCTGCAGCGGCGGAATTCCAAAACGGTACTTACTTTAGAAACACATTTCTCTGGTTCGCACATCTGGCCAGTGTCAATTCAGGAACCGCATACGACACAGACGGTAACACAGACAAAGTTTGCATCCGGCGAGTCATTCACACGCAATGACTTGTCTGTGCAAACACTGTCTGTATAGAAAAGTCGGTGCAAATATCTGAGAGTATAATGGCCCCTTAGTCATCACTGTGGCAATGAGGCAGAAATAAATACCACAGTTGGTCGGTAGCAAAGTTGTAACAGAGTCGTACTAGAACATGCAGGCTCCTGCGGAGATAACTATAAGTTTATTGTGAAAATACAATATTAATGATGACATCAAGGTACAACAATTTGGTAGCTATGTTCTTGTGGAAGTACTGTTATGCTAGTTGAGTACAGACTGAACATTTCTCGTAAGGAAATCATGTAAGTTGTAATTCATTTGTATTAGTGCAGTGCATTTTTGTAGCGTTTGGCCAGTTCTTTAACTTGGTAACGGATTTTTAAATAAAACAGATATATTATTTCACGTTATCTAAAACAGTCTGACAATGCTCATATAGTATATCCATGCCATGTCTTTGTAGATCTATTGATCCAGAGATAAGGATGTTAACGCAACGTTAAATACTCTTTCGCCCGTAAGGGATTTTCTTGGTGATTGTTCGATACGGTGCGTAAACGTTACACATTTGAGAACATATAAGTTGAAAAATAAGTGTGGTGTCGAAAGAATTCCTAACTGAGTTCCTGGATACCTTCTTTTGTGAAGTCAGCATAATACAGGCAGGCTGTTATAGTGCAGTAGCAACATTTAAAGAGGCATTTTGTATAGACACCAACGGCCTTGCCACATCGGTAACACCGGTTCCCGCGAATCACCGAAGTTAAGCTCTTTCGGGCTTGGAGAACACCAGGATGGGTGACAGTAGGGTCTGACGAGTGCTATCGGCAACCAGGATGGACTCAGCCCTTGTGTGACAAATTGAGGAGGTACTTGATTGAGAAGGAGGAGCTATGGTCACGAAAACTGACAACGGCTCCGAGAGCGGTGTGCTGACCAAATGCCCTCCATATTCGCATCCAATGATGCCTGTAGGCTGAGGCTGACACGGCGGTTGGGCGGTACAGTTGGGCCTTCAAGGTCTGTTCGGACAGAATACTGACGTGTTTATGTTAGTCATCTGTTTCCTTTTTATGAAACTGACATAAAGGCACCAAATCTCGACGCCAGACAAATTTTCGATTGATTATCTGAGCGAGGCATTTGTTGATGCTCAAGGAAAAATGTCTACGTGGCCAACCATTGATTTTTGTTCCTTTAAGTTACGGCGTGCTGTACACCTACATTCGACTTTTTGTTCATGTGTACATTGGTTCAACTCCCACTCTGGCCATTCTGATTTAGATTTATCGTTATTTCTCTAAGTAGCTATAGGTATATGCTTGATGGTGTCGTGGATTGCTTCTCGTTTAATACGCTGAAGCTGAAGGTCATACATTCGGGTCTCACTTAGGTCAACAATTGTAACACGCACCATAAAGCTTTCGTCCCTTGTGGCAATGCTAAGTGAAGAACACTGTTACGCGGAATCGACATTAAACATGGTGACCTCCTTCTTCTGCTGACTGGGGTGGACTCAGTTTAGATTAGACAACAACAGAAGCCTATGTTACAGCAAAAGAAAAATCTATGTCTTGCTTATGCAAAAAATTTAGTGTTTGTTTCATTATTGGAAAGCAAAAATGTTACAAAAATAATATTTGTTTCCGAAACGAAAATGCTGGCTTACAGGAATTCGTTTGGTCTTACAGAGTACCCTGTTGCACCCGTTCCTTTTCTTATCAGCCAGATTCTTTGGAAGAAGACTGTGAATGATCACATTAGTTTTATCGTAATGTTTTTACTCCTTTAATGTTATTAAAAAAACACATGTGTCTTTCTCTGTGTTGACAGAAATGTTGAAGATTACAGGAATGCAAGGAAAGCATAGGACACGAGCCTCTGATGACTATATGTGTTAAAAAGTTGTATGTCAGCTAGTCCGACCTTGTAAACAAAACTCGGTGCTCTAAATTTCCGTTTCATATAATGGAAAGTGTCAGTATTAGGCCCCAATATGCAGTCGTATCATTATCATTAATTGTTTTTATAAAATGCCGATTTTAAATCAATTATATGCGGCTGTAAATGTCCGCAATCGATTGTCAACATTTATAGTTGTAAATATTGATTTGTGACAATTATATAGAAAGAGCTGTCTTGAGTTAAGCACACTTATTTCTGAAATTCCCAAATTACTTTCCCTATAACTTTCATACGCTATATGCATCATTAAATAAAATTAGTAACAACTACATGCTGCAGGTTCAGTACTTTACATTTGTGTAGGTGCAGCTGGGACTATTTTTTCGACATTTATTCAAGACACTCCATAATTTATATTCGTTATTTCATGTTGAAGAAAATAAAATGAATATCAAATTAAATCATAAATTGGAACTTTACTGCTTTATCTTCATCTACATAACCTTAATAATAATAAAACGTCTATCAATATTTGAATGCACTGTCTGACAAGAAAAGTGAAATACCGAGATGTGATGGTCGGATGTCAACGAAACTTTGAACGCTTACACACCATAGCTCACAATTCTCTGTGACAAGTAGATGCACTAAAGTTGATCGTGTTTAATTTTGTTATCAGGCCTGTTAGGGTACATTAGGAGCGTGACATGTGTCAGATGTGACATGGTCTCATGTCAATGTAACTTTGAACGCAACATCGCGGACGATTCCGAGTGACAAGTAGATCAGCCACCAGAATGCATTAATATTGTTCCTGTTTTCATTAGGATTGCTAGGACACGTAAGGGGAACGAACAGTACCAGATGTTAAGGACGCGTAGATGTGTACTCGTGTGAGACACCGTTATCAGCACCTGACAGGGTTTGAAAGGTGTCTCATTGTGGGTCTCCGTTTATCCAGGTGGCTGAATTGTGCAGTATCCAGATTTGTGGGTTATTCGGATGTGACAGTGCGTCGATTTTGGACTATAAGGGAAGGTGAGGGCAAGCGTACTTGTCGTCCTGGTCGACCACGTCTAACAACCACAAGAGAGGATGGACATATTGCGTACCAGGCATATCATAACCCCTCGCATCTTCGTCTGCCATTCAAGAACACGTAATGGACTTTCTGCAACATTCTGTATCATGCCTCACCATTGGTAGGAGATTCGCAGCACGCTAACTACGGAATTATAATCCCATGCACAGGCTGCCGTTAAGGTGGGAAATCACATTAGGAGGTTCAAAAAATATGATTTTGTATTGCATAAATCGTTAGCTTAACTATCCAAGAATACGATGTCAAAATTTCAAAGCGAAATTCACATTCGTTTAGATTTTATGAGCATAGAACCGAGTGCTCATCGGGTACAGGCTCGAGCGCAGAAGAGAATGGGGACTCGACTCCGAAACCTTCGGAGAACCAGAAGGCTTGGTGGAAAAAGCCAACTCACAGAGTCATTAGTGAAAAAGCTCAGCCCTTATTATGGACTAGCGATTCGAAGACATATAGATAGTGTGCAAGATATGATTTCCACGGCTGTAAATCCTCGACACGAGTATTGCCCAGAAGGAGAAGACAGCTGGTGCGAGTGGCAGAAACGAACAGCCCTTGGAATGGAACATGACCGCACCCTACTCCATTGCACCCCGACGTACAGAAGGAAACCCTTCCAATATATGAAGATCTATCAAGGGATGAATTACTGGAGAGATGTTTAGGTAGCCACACACAAAATGCGAATGAATGTTTTAGTTCCACTATTTGGCGATTAGCTCCTAAACACTTGCACCCCGGACTAGAGGTCGTATTTAGCAGCGAGCTTATTCAATGAAGGAAATTCATCCCTCCTGATGGTCATGAACGAGGCAGGAATTGCAGTAGGTACGCAAAACTTCAATTGTGCCGAGCAAATTGAGGAGCTACTTGATCGAATAGTAGCGGCTTCGGTCACAGAAAGCCATCACAACGACCGGGAGAGCGGTGTGCCGACCACACGCCTCTCCTATCCGCATCCTCATTGAGGATGACGCGGCGGTCGGATGGTCCCTATGGGCCACTTGTGGCCTGAGGACGGAGTGCTATTTTACAGTATTGTTGACTTCCTTGAATTTCTAGTTTCCGAGAATTGATGTCTGAAACGCGTTTATCTCGAAAAGACTTTTTTCACATTCGCATGCAGTCTAACTCAAAAAGCGTAGAGCCGATCATTATGAAAATTGAAAGCATGATTGTTTACAAAATTACGGATTATATGAACCAATTTGTGAGATGATATGATTTTAAGGGTATTTTTCTTTGCACAATTAGAAAAAACTTGTGAAAATCGAAGTAAATTGTCCCAATTCTTGCAAAAATTTTTTATGTTCATTACTTTCATCTGCATTGAGAACCATATTCCTAGAAAATAAGTTAATAATGTAAAATGAAAATTTCAGATGAAAATCGGAATGGCTACACTGCACGCAATTGGAGAACTATACTCAAAACCTTTGGCGGACATCACAGGATAACTGTTATTTTTTGGTTGAAATTATTCAAAACAAAATGTAAAAAACTGTTTGAAATATGAATGAAATGGTGTCAAAATTTGATTAAATTCTAATTAATTCTTCCAACCCAAAAAATCCAAAAATCAGTGTCAAACAGCCTCCTAGTGTGGTTTCCCCCCTTAGCACCACAATACAAACGGCTGTGTTTGGAGTTGTGCCATGACCGGGAATCATGGGCTGCTGATGAATGGCGTCACACCTTGTTCAGCGATGAATCGCAGTTCCTCACTAACCTGAACGAGCATCATTGGTAGGTATTGCTGCGACCTGACGAGAGGCCGCATTCTTCTAATGTTCTGGAGACGCATAGTAGTGCTATTCCTGGTGTTGTGGTGTGGAGAACCGCCGCGCTTGAGATCAAATGGTTCAAATGGCTCTGAGTATTATGGGACTTAATATCTGAAGTTATCAGTCCCCTAGAACTTAGAACTACTTAAACCTAACTAACCTAAGGACATCACACACATCCATGCCCAAGGCAGGATTCGAACCTGCGACGTAGCTGTCGCGCGGTTCAAGACTGAAGCGCCTAGAATCGCTCGGCCACACTGGCCGGCGAGCATGAGCTCAAGTCACGACTGTTAGAGACTGAGGTAATTTAGACGTCAGAATGGTACATCATGAATATCCTACTCCTCATCTGTTACCTCACATACGACTGCATCGTGGTGACATTTTTCAACAGGGCAATGATCGCCCACACATGGGTGTCTGTAAAACATCTGCGTGGCGTTGAGGTACTCCTGTGGCCAGCAATATCACCAGATCTCTTCCTGACAGAACATGTGTGAGACTAGCACGGACGCAACTCCATCCCATACCAGTATTCAGTATATCAAGGACTAATTACAACAGTTTGCTTGGGGAGAGGATGCCATGGTTTAATGACTCTTTTCCCAACCGAATCAGTGCAGGTCAGATGGTATGCAACGTCATACTGGTAAGTGGGCCCTTGCTGCCAGGTTCTACGTAAAATTGATCGATTTTGTAATCATTGAAATAACATCACACATTCTCTCAACCCGTGAATGTTCATTTCGTCTCCTCTTCCCCTTATGGCTGCTTCAGTTTTAATGTCAGGTAGTGTATATCACATTCCATGCTTTGTGAAGAGAATGTGAAAATAAATAAATATTTTGGAAAATATGGCGAACTGTTCTGCGAAATGATTTGTTTAAAAGAAAGAAATAAAATGGATTTGAGAAACGTTATGCACATCTCAAACGCTGCACATTATTTTGAAAACAATACAAAGGTGCGTCAAATGTTTCTATAGTCTACTTTATTTCTTACTTTTAGACAAATCAGTTCACAAATCATTACGTTTTATTTCATTTTTTATTGATAATGTATGTATAAAGAAAATTGTCATCAGTGACGTCACAGTTTGCTTATATTTCTCTAACATTTAAATTAATATTTTTGTCGCTACATCGGTCGTAGGTGCTTGAATTAGTGGAAGGGACAATTTAAATGAAATCATCACTTACGAGAAAACCTCCAGCGGCACACCACGCCAAATAGTCGTCACTGTTATAACGCCCAAACGAAAATTGCAAGGCTCTGTGTCCTCTAAAGAAGAGGTTGAAGGCCGGAGCCCTCTTGTCCGTGCTGCTAATACATACGTGTTGTTGGCACTCCGCCAGGAAGCGTGCTGGTGCAGCACGTTTTAGTTAACTGGCTATTTCTGTGGCAAATAAGAGCGATGTCTAAGTTTTCTTTGGATGAGAGCAGGTATCGCGCTTGTATGAGAATCGAGAACCGCGGCTAGCGACACTCTCTGCAGTTGCAGGATGGATCAGCATGCTGGACCGTGAGACAGGATAGGCGAAAGAGATAGGACAGACGAAATCCGTCTCCGATGTAAGCTAGGTCGGTCGATTCGATTACGTCAGTCAGTCTGAGTACGGGTTATAGTCGTGTCCTCATTCTCCTCCAGGCACACTTCGGATCAGTTAAGTCTTAGAACAACGGTACGACCTTTAGACTCTACTTGAGTTGCATATACACGGAGAATCATAAAGAAATATACTTATTGATTTCATTCGCTATTTATCTTACGTGACATGTTCCTATAATACATAAGAGATGTAGTGTACTACATCGTATTATCGGATTCTTTTTAACGACTTCAGTTCACGGGTAATTTAAGGTAAGGAAAATCTACACCGTCCAGTCACATTAATGTGGCGACTGGCTGTGTTCGAAGTCAGCGTGAAATAACCACTCACAGACTGCAGGTGGAACCACATGCAGTGAAGGATGCGGAAAAACTTCCAGTCTTTGTTGTAACGCGGAAACGAAGCGATTTATCCGACATCTGAAAGGACATCATCATTGGCATTCGAGCCAAAGGTGGGAGCATTTTCGAAACGGCTAAGTTTATAAACTGTTCGCGTTCCGCACGTGGTTAAAGTACGGCGTACATGGCAAAATGCCGCTCTCCGAAGTCGGCGCCTAGCCAACAGCGGTGCACCACGGATAGTAGGTAACAGTAACGATATTTCAGTGCCTGTATTGTTAAGCAGAACGATGCAATGTTCCTACAGACACGCATGCATGCAACTACAGCCATTACGAAGTACATGAAATGTATTCGCAGTTGCGAATACGAACAACAATCAGCTACATAGGGGAATGACAACAAAGAAAATATGTACCAGACCGGGACTCGAACATGGATTTCCCACCTTACGTGAGAGGTCACCTTAACTGCCTTTTTTTTACGTGGGCAAACTCTCTAGCTTTTCTTTTTGTAATTTAATTTGCTGGGTTTCATACTATTTACAGTCAGCAATTTACTGCACGCAGTACATTACTGTACGTCAACATTTTTGTCAATAATCGCAGAAAAGCTTACACGACTGTTTTTTTAAATATTGAATAAATAAGCAAAATGTCTCTTAAGGGGTGACAGGGGATAGAACCCGGAATATTAGGTTACTAGTGATGGACTGGCAAGTCCCCAAACATTTTTGTTTGCTTGAAGAAGCAACAGAAAGAAACACGTCTAGAACTCGCCACATGTGGCGTCGATATTCTACGAGCGGCGCAGCCTAACTATTTATTTATTTATTTATTTTTTTTTTTTTTTTAAAATTGAGGAGCACAGACAGCGGCAGGCTGGAGGAGGCAAGGCGGCCAGGGGTCGAATTCCCTGGTCTGGCCATTATCCCCCCCCCCCACCTCCTACCACGGAAGTGCGCTGTAAACTTTTTTTTTAATCAACAAATACAAGGGAGTCATAAGCCAACAATTATGACCATAGTGTGAACGAAAAAGCCATCTTGTCCTCTGGTATCACCTTATCGGATTGGACGGCGAGTAAGAGCCGGTGTCATTTCAACGAACAACACCAGAAGTCAGAGACTGTTTCTGTTACCGTATAGGGTTCGTGGAAACATCACGTCTGCAATTCAACTTCTTCTCACACCCGGCACACCCCAGCTTGGAGGTGGATCCATGAACGACGACCCCAAATAGTTATCAAAAAGGTTCCAGGATTGCGTTCTGTTCGTTAAGACCATGAACTCGTCCATCACGTATTACCACAAATCGAGGACTTCCTTTTCGCCGTCCGGCCGGAGTGGCCGAGCGGTTCTAGGCGCTACAGTCTGGAGCTGCGCGACTTCTGCGGTCGCAGGTTCGAATCCTGCCTCGGGCATGGATGTGTGTGATGTCCTTAGGTTAGTTAGGTTTAAGTAGTTCTAAGTCCTAGGGGACTGATGACCTCATAAGTTAAGTCCCATAGTGTTCAGAGCCATTTGAAACTTTGCGCTGTTGCGGTATTGTAGTGTGTCTCGATTCCTTTTGCCCAGCTGGTCGCTTTCATCCGGGTTATCGGGAAGTAGACGGTGTCAGGATGAAACAAGACCAGAGGCACAATCGAAGCAAAATGGCGGCGTAGGAGGAAAGCCAATATCTGGCGGATGAGTTTCCAGCACTCGTATGCAGGTCCACAGTTCAGTCTGTGTTCGTTTGTATCTACCACTGCGCAACGGGGTGACTTTGGATAGCCAGTTATGTGAATGGCATCTAGCCTTCGTCGGGTCGGAAATTTCTCGTTAGTGACCACATAATTAAGTCGACTGCACCAAAGGGGACAGGAAGGGCGCGTGAATGGCTCGCTGCGCGTCCAGTCGACTGTGGGGTGTCGTCGTACAATGTCGTTAGCCGGATTCTAGCGTTTCTGTCGGATTCCGTGTCTTCATACAACTCCCAACTCCACGAAAAACGTCCTAACATGCGATAGCGAGGGCGATAAAAGTTCAACAGGTACCGGAGGCCACAGTGTGCGTGGGGCCACGTCTGCTATCGCGATGACAGGAAGATTGTCTGTTGGTGAAAGCCAGAGTCGCCATTGAGCGAAGGTACAGCGCCAGAACGTGGGTGAGCCCGACACCTCCTTTATCGAAGGGTAAAGTAAGGGTAACAAAACGAATGCTAAAAACTGCACCAGCGTTCACCACGTGTGCGAAAACTGCCTGTATCCTGGAAACCATCATGTCTGTCAACGGTAATTCGTGGGCGTAATGGTTAAGTTGAGAAGCTATGTACACACTGACGTACTGAGCTCATTGTAGAATGTCCAACTATCTAAATTTGTTGAGGCGAGCCAGCGTAAGGAGTCGTTGTAAGACTTTAAAATACGTAGGAGACTAGGGTCTCACACATACAATACCTCTTATATCATAGCCACCTAAGAAATAACAATTTTAAAACAAATAGTGTCAAAATATTTTTGAAGTGACAATATGAATTAAGCTGTCTCGTTTTTAGTAAGTAAAAAATTAAAACTAAATACATTTGCACATACAGATCTAAGTGTACTTTGCTAGCTACTGCTACTTTCACTGATTTATTAATTATATTGGTGAAAATTCACATTGTTATACACAGAATGGTTGTTCCGGCCTATAATTTAAAATATACAAAATGAGATGACAAAAGTTGTGGGGTACTTTGTAATATCAGGTTGGATGTCCTTTTGCGCCGGCCGCGGTGACCGCGCGGTTCTAGGTGCTTCAGTCCGAAACCGCGCGACTGCTACGGTCGCAGATTCGAATCCTGCCTAGGGCATGGATGTGTGTGATGTCCTTAGGTTTAAGTAGTTCTACGTTCTAGGGGACTGATGACGTCAAATATCCCATAGTGCTCAGAGCCATTTGAACCTCCTTTTGCCCGGTGTCGTGCAACAACTCGACGTGTCACGGACTCAATAAGCCGTTGGTTAAGTCCGCTGCAGAAATGTGCGCTATACTATCTCTATAGCCGTCTGTAATTGCGAGAGTGTTACCGGTGCACGATTTTGTGCAGAAAATGTCCTCTCGATTATGTCCCACAAATGTTTGATGCGATTTATGTCAGGCGATCTGGGTGGCCATATCATTCGCTCGAACTGTCGAGAATATTCTTCAAACCAATCACGAACAAATGTGGCCCGATGATATGGCACATTGTGATCCATAAAAATTCCATCACTGTTTGGGAACATGAAGTCCATGAATGGCTGCAAACGGTATCCAGGTACCCGAATATAATGATTTCCAGTCAGTGGTCTGTTCAGTTGGACCAGAGGATCCATCCATTCCATGTAAACACAGACCACACTGTTATCGAGCCACCACCAGGTTAAACAGTGCCTTGTTGACAACTTGGGTCCATGTTTTCATGGGGTCTGCGCCGCATTGGAACCGTACCATCAGCTCTTACCAGTTCAGATCTGGACTCATCTGACCTGGCCATGGTTTTCCAGTCGTCCAGCACCCAACCGATATGGCCCAGGAGAGGCGCTGCAGGCGACGTCGTGCTGTGAGGCATTTGCGTCGCTCGTTTCCTGCCATAGCCCATTAACGTCAAATTTCGCCACACTGTCCTAACGGATACGTTCGTCGTAGTCCCAAACTGATTTCTGCGGTTATTTGATGCAGTTTAGCTTGTCTGTTAGCACTGACAACTCTACACAAATGCCACTGCCCTCGGTTGTTAAAGTGAACGCCGTCGGCCTCTGCGTTGTCCGTGGTGAGAGGTATTGCCGGAAATTTGGTATTCTTTGCACACCCTTGACTCTGTGGATCTCAGAATATTCAAGGAAATCACGTCGCCCTTCTTCATCTTCTTGCGCGACGGCCTAATCTGGAGCATTGAAATACCTGACAATGTAGCAAAACAACTTCATAAGGAAGGGAAGTGCCGTCATTGTGCTGACCACTATGAAGTAAGAGGACGCCAGTGGATAAATGCTCGTAGCAGAGCACAAAAACCCCGAAAAAACTGCTGTTTTAGAAAACTGACTGAATTGTGGGGTACCAGCTGCCTTATTCTGCCCTCCTCAGTACCTTTAAAAATTTTCGAAAAATATTGGCATGCGAACATACGCATATCCTGAAAAAATACAAATAGTTATATACAGTAAAATAAAATTAATATCCTCTCAGGAAAAGATTCATAGAAGATTCTGTTAACACTATCGTACACGCTGTTAGCAAAAAACCTGAAGTATTTTAAGTTCCGTTATTTGACATTATGAGACCATTTGATATTTGTGACACCGACCACTTTTTATTTTGTTTTGAGAATAGAGTGTCATTGTTACATTCTTAAAAACTACTGCAAAAATAAGAGACTGAGTTGACGAGAGTAATGAATATTGAATGGATGTTAGCAGTGCTACATATGTGACTCGATACAAAGGTGCAAAGCACTGGAGAGCTAATCGGGACACAAAGTGCTGACTAGTCCGCCTCCCTAGCTGAGCGGTCGACGCGGCAGATCGCTAAACGAACAGCCCGGGTTCCTGTTCCCGCCGGGCCTGAGATCTTTTCTGGGGCTCGGACGTTGTGTCGTCCTTCCGTTCCAAAGTTGCAGCGGTTGCGGGTACACATCACGAAAACCAACTGAAGAAAAGGCTGACGTAAAACGTGTCACACATGAGAAGATGATTAATTAATGTATTTTAACAGGTCATTCAGAGGGAAAGTCAGGAGTAAACTGTATTCTATCCCTAGTCGTACTAATTCAGGGGTGGGAAAATGCGCTATGCTGGGCGCGGGCGCCCGTGAGTGCCCACACCGGCTGCCCGCAGACACTGTCAGTCAATAGTTCCCTGTCCATCTCTCTCCTGACATCGCTCGGTCGCTACCGATGCGCGCGCCGCAAAATCGGGCCAGTTTACTACGTGTCATTATGGTCCTCGATGTCGAAGTTTCTTTGACGTTCGTGGTAGGACAAAATTCGTAACAGGAAAATGGTTGAGGAGTAGTTAACATTTTCAAAACGAAAATCGGTCGATTCCCTGCGACTCAACACGTAAGTGTTACTTACTGTAACATAAACCGGCCCTCAGTGTCCCTTTTGTAAAGTTATTTTATCGGCGTGGAAGAAGAACACTATGAATCGGCATTTTCAACCTCTTCATGAGAGATGCGTTATCACTTTGGATACTGAGGAAATGAAGGGCAGATTTCCCGAGTAAAAACAGGAAAGAGAGAAAGAAGAAAGTTCATATAGATACGTCATCTTCTGAAGTTGTTATTATTCTTTATTAAGCATTGTGTGGTTTTGCCCTCGTTTTTACCTCTTCCTTGTAACTTATTATGAAGGGAGGTGTTGACACAGAAGTCATCTTCATGGAGGAAATCCTTGACGTAGTACCAATGCACAATACAACTACGGCCGACGACACATTTTCTTACTTAGGAAACATTACTATCAAATATCAGCCCCTATAGCTGAATGGGTTCCGGCACGGTAGCTCAGCGTGTTCGGTCAGAGAGCCGGTTGGCCTCTTTTTTTTTTTAAAAAAAAAAACTGAGTGGAAGGATCAACAAACGAACTTGAAAGGATGTCATGTGACGTCCGCAACGACCAAACACAACGATCAACATCGAACAAAATGAGGAGGAAAAAAAAAGTGGTCAGCGTGACGGACTGCAGTCCTAAATGTCCCGGGTTCGATTCCCGGCTGGGTCGGGGATTTTCTCCGCTCAGGGACTGGGTGTTGTGTTGTCTCCATCATCATTTCGTCCCCATCCGGCGGACAGGTCGTCCAATGTGGTGTCGAATGTAATAACACCTGCACCACCCTCATTTCATTTTTTCATTGACAAATATGTCCTTTTTTGGGAAAAATTTACGTGGACTGCAGCAGATGGAGCTCCTGCAATGATTGGTGAAAGTGTTTTGTCGGTGCTTTGATAATGAACAAGGTGAAAGAAGTTGGTGTCCAGCAGGAAGTACCAGCAATACCCTGCGTCTTACTTCGGGTTAATCGCCGGCCGCTGCCGAGCGGTTCTAGGCGCTTCAGTACGGAACCGGGCTGCTGCTACGGTCGCAGCTTCGAATCTTGCCTCTGGCATGGTTGTGTGTGATGTCCTTAGGTTAGTTAGGTTCAAGTAGTTCTAAGTCTATTGGACTGATGACCTCAGATGTTAAGTCCCATAGTGCTTAGAGCCATTTGAACCATTTTTTTTTCGCATTAATCTTCTGGCAAAATATGCCCTAATAAGTGGCATCATGGACATTGTTGTAAAAACAGTTTATAAACTGAGATCGCACTGTTTGGGACATGCGTAATTTAAATATTTTCTGGCTGAGCTAGCATGTGATTAAGGCGATGTGCTGTATTTTTATGAAGTACGCTATTTATATCGAGGTGCCTTAGGACGTTTTTTCAACCTGCGTAAAGGCGAAGCATTATTCATGGACATGAAAGCAACGCCAGTAAAAGAGTTTGATGATCTCCAGTGGATATTAGATTTTCCTTTTCGGACCGATCTAAAGTACAAGAATGGCTTGAGTACAACTTTGCAGGGTACACCTAAACTAATTACCGACGTTTTTGCTTTGGGTTTTAAAAGAAAATTGATGTTGTGGATAAAATTGATTTTAGTGTTTTTCCAATTTTCAGGGTGGTCGTGTGCACAGGGAGAAATTTCGTACTACAGAAAATTTTGGAATGTTTTACAAGAACTTCTCTGAAGTTTTCGCACTTGTTTCGAATAGATGCGCGAGTCTGTAGTATGTTCGGGACCACATACTTATGTGAAAGAGATTTTTCAACAATGAAATTAACAAATCGAATCCTAGGTGTAGTCTTATTCACGTTCATTTGACTGAGTGGCCAGTAGTCTCACTCCGAACACCGATATGCCAGCGAAAACGTTTGTAACAGACGTGTCTTTCTGTTTCATATCTAGTTGGCCAGCTCCGAACATCACATTTCTCAGTAAGATTACATGCATTACGTTAATAGATGTTGAAGGAAAGAAGCAAATGTTCCTTGCTTACTGCTTCGCGCTTGTGTTGCAATTGCTGTCAATTTATGCAATGTATTACTTTGCGGCACAGGAGTGCTCATTGCGACATTACGCAGTGAACAGATTATTCTTTATTTCTTTCGTTGACGGGGTTTTGTGCGTTTGTCGAACTGCAGACGGTCAAACGCTTTCCTGTCGTCTGCTGGTGTCTTCTGAAGTAGGTACCTGCCGACTCGGGGACAATACCTCCACGCTCGGAAGGGAGTGCAACATGGAGCGCGCGCTGGTCGCACAGGGGAAAAACTATACACGTATGTTGTGTCGTTAGTTTTCATTCAGCTGTAGTACTGTAATAATTATGACTGTGCAAGGAGTACTAACGTGACTAAAAACTCGAGCGTCAGCGGCTGTCGTTGGTGTATCAAGCGATCTGCGCGCGAACAGCTCGCGTCCATCCCTGTACTAACAAGGGGCTCATACGAACTTTCCCCACCGATTTGTCATCTATTGACAAGGTGTGCAGAGCACACTTAAACATATGATAACGGGAAAACACAACTTAAAATGTTTTCGAGAAACTCGTATTTGAAAATTTTAGGTGTAGTATTCAAGTATTCCGCAGCCGACCGAGTTTTCGCTTTGTTTCATAAACGCGAGGTCTATGGATCGAATCTCGCTGTCAGTACTCCCCACTTTTTCATTCCCACGAAATTCCATCAAACAGATTTATTGTTGTCATAGTCTTTATTTCGAAAGTAAAGTGTTCTTTTTTTGCTTTAAGGTGATTGGTAATACACTCCTGGAAATGGAAAAAAGAACACATTGACACCGGTGTGTCAGACCCACCATACTTGCTCCTGACACTGCGAGAGGGCTGTACAAGCAATGATCACACGCACGGCACAGCGGACACACCAGGAACCGCGGTGTTGGCCGTCGAATGGCGCTAGCTGCGCAGCATTTGTGCACCGCCGCCGTCAGTGTCAGCCAGTTTGCCGTGGCATACGGAGCTCCATCGCAGTCTTTAACACTGGTAGCATGCCGCGACAGCGTGGACGTGAACCGTATGTGCAGTTGACGGACTTTGAGCGAGGGCGTATAGTGGGCATGCGGGAGGCCGGGTGGACGTACCGCCGAATTGCTCAACACGTGGGGCGTGAGGTCTCCACAGTACATCGATGTTGTCGCCAGTGGTCGGCGGAAGGTGCACGTGCCCGTCGACCTGGGACCGGACCGCAGCGACGTACGGATGCACGCCAAGACCGTAGGATCCTACGCAGTGCCGTAGGGGACCGCACCGCCACTTCCCAGCAAATTAGGGACACTGTTGCTCCTGGGGTATCGGCGAGGACCATTCGCAACCGTCTCCATGAAGCTGGGCTACGGTCCCGCACACCGTTAGGCCGTCTTCCGCTCACGCCCCAACATCGTGCAGCCCGCCTCCAGTGGTGTCGCGACAGGCGTGAATGGAGGGACGAATGGAAACGTGTCGTCTTCAGCGATGAGAGTAGCTTCTGCCTTGGTGCCAATGATGGTCGTATGCGTGTTTGGCGCCGTGCAGGTGAGCGCCACAATCAGGACTGCATACGACCGAGGCACACAGGGCCAACACCCGGCATCATGGTGTGGGGAGCGATCTCTTACACTGGCCGTACACCTCTGGTGATCGTCGAGGGGACACTGAATAGTGCACGGTACATCCAAACCGTCATCGAACCCATCATTCTACCATTCCTAGACCGGCAAGGGAACTTGCTGTTCCAACAGGACAATGCACGTCCGCATGTATCCCGTGCCACCCAACGTGCTCTAGAAGGTGTAAGTCAACTACCCTGGCCAGCAAGATCTCCAGATCTGTCCCCCATTGAGCATGTTTTGCACTGGATGAAGCGTCGTCTCACGCGGTCTGCACGTCCAGCACGAACGCTGGTCCAACTGAGGCGCCAGGTGGAAATGGCATGGCAAGCCGTTCCACAGGACTACATCCAGCATCTCTACGATCGTCTCCATGGGAGAATAGCAGCCTGCATTGCTGCGAAAGGTGGATATACACTGTACTAGTGCCGACATTGTGAATGCTCTGTTGCCTGTGTCTATGTGCCTGTGGTTCTGTCAGTGTGATCATGTGATGTATCTGACCCCAGAAATGTGTCAATAAAGTTTCCCCTTCCTGAGACAATGAATTCACGGTGTTCTTATTTCAGTTTCCAGGAGTGTAGAAAGAGGAGACACGAGAACTTTCAATCAGATGTTTACAATAGTTTTATTTATATTATTGTATCTATATTTTTGGCACGAACAGAGTGTATAAAAATAATTATCCGATTTAAAAAAATCATAACTGTTATGTTATTTGAGATATGTGCATGAACTACGTACTGCTGAAAAGGGCAAACTCTCAAGTTAGGTAGCAGCAATGTGCGCCCACTTCAGTTCTAGTAAATATCGCGACGCGACAACAGAAAGCGTTTTCTTTTCTACGTTTTACGCGGTGCGGGTCAGTAATAACTATTCAGCATGACTCTCGTAGTAGGTATGGTGTGGATCATCCTACAGTACAGAGCATTAGACGATGGCATGAGCAATTCCGAGAAACAGGTGGTTTGTGTAAAAGCAAATCGCCGGGCCGTCCCTGAGTGTCTCTCTCAGCCTTCGAACACGCATCCGCTGTAATTTTACAAGGAGTCCGCATATATCCGTTCGCCTTTCAGATCGACAGCTCAAGATGCTCCTGACGACCGTCTGGTGTGTATTTACACATGAAACCACACAAAACTCAGCTCCTGTAAGCTGTTCATGAAGGTGACAAACAACAACGTGTGTTCTGTTCAAATGGCTCTGAGCACTATGAGACTTAACTTCTGGGGTCATCAGTCCCCTAGAACTCAGAACTACTTAAACCTAACTAACATCACACACATCCATGCCCGAGGCAGGATTCGAACCTGCGACCGTAGCGGTCGCGCGGTTCCAGACTGTAGCGCCTAGAACCGCTCAGCCACCCCGGCCGGCTGTGTTCTGTAATTTCGTCCTTGGCGGGATGGAGGATGACAGTTTTCTTCCATGCTTAGTGTTTAGTGACTAGGCAACAGATGTGAGAATATGGGCTACGGAACAACCACATGAAGTTGCACAACATGAGAGGGACTCTCCAAAATTTAGTGTTTCGTGCAGTTTCACGGGAAAAGATGTATGGTCCATTTTTCTTCGCCTAGAACACTGTAACAGGAAGTGCACATCTCGATATGCTTGCAAATTTTCTTTTCCCACGGTTGGAGACTGATTCGAATAATTTCATTACTGACGGGATGGAGAACCGCCACACTGGCATCTGGAAGTGCGAGAAAATTTAAATTGAAGTCTTACTGAACGATGGATCGGTCGCACTGAACCAAATGATTCAGCCTTACATTACTGGTCTCCAAGGTCTCCGGACCTGACTGTAAGTGCTTATTTCTTGTGGGGGTTTATAAAAGACTCTGTTTATGTGCCTCCGTTACAAGCAACAATGAATGAACTGATACATCGCATAACAGCAGCTGTGGATGCTGTAACTCAAGACATGCTCGGTGCAGTGTAGTATAAATTATACATTGTCGTGTTGGATGTCAGATCTGGAAGCTGGAGAGATCTGTAGAGATTGAATAAGAGTCCCTAACAGTTCTTTACACCAACCTGTCGTCTTTTAAAGTTGTGTCCCCACCACAGAAGACAGCTCATTGGTCGTGGTATCATTTTCGGTGGAGGATGCTATGCTGTCATCTCGAACTTGAACCTGCGTTTGTGCCTTTTTTTGTGATGCCTCTTGCCCAGGCTAGTCTCTGTATCTACAGAGGGCAAGATCTGTAGTACTGACAATGATGGTAGGCGACACCCCTCATTAATATATCCTGTTTGTTTATATTTTAAAATATCACTTTTTACACTGTCTTCTACAACACTCGACATATCTTTCTTAATAGGTTGCTTTTCTGACAACTTCCGATATAGAGTACGACATGTCCGTCCGAAACAGATATACACGACCGGCTCTGAAGAACACCCGAACGGAGTGACTAGCGCAGCCGAAATATTTCGTATCCCAGACGCGCCAAAGCGATCCGTAGGTGTCCGAAGCACTTCAGTTGTAATATAATTACTCTTATGTTTCTCAAAACCAGTGAAATGTAATGAACAAAAACATCAAGGCGAGTTTCTAGCAAGCTAAAATACTGGCTGCCAAAGCCAGGTATATCACATTAGGAACAATCTGAATACCGCAAAGACATATGCCGTGCATGTCAAGGGGCATACTGAACACCTATGAAAAGGTATGAAAAAAAAAAAACGTTTTGAGTTTTCCGTTCATCAAAAAACAAAATATTCATTGTGTATGATTATTTGTTTCAGAAATGTAGACATGCCAGATCTGATGATTCTTTTTGATTTACTCCATATATGTGTAACCTACTGAGGAATGCACGAATCAAGATGACACTGATCGTAGAAATATGGAAAATAGCAATTACTGCGACTTACAGTACGTGTAATGAACACTGAATTTTTGCATGTCCAAGGTTCTTTCAATGTGTCTATTGCAAAACAATCATGATTTTCATAACGTTCATGGTTATCACAGAGTCTCGTAGTGTACCATCATATCTGTTGTTAGCATAACGTAGGAGTGAAAAAAAGCGAGTACCGGCAGTGGGGTTCGATCCACAGACTTCGCGTTTATGAAATTAATCATTTACCCGCTCGGTGGCTGAATCCTTGAATACTAGCGACATTACAAAGTACAGACATCAAAAAAAGTTTTGCATCACCTCGGTTCTGAGAGTTCCGGAACCTGTACAGAAAATTGGAATAGATATCAAAATAAACATCATTTCCGCCATTTTTATTGCTCATGAAAATCACACATAGCATGTTGTACCACCATACAGCGAGACATTCAGAAATGGTGGTCCAGATGACTGTACACACCGGTACCTCTAATATCCAGTGGCACATGCTCTATCATTGAGGCATGCCTATATCCGTCGTGACATACTATCCACAAGTTCATCAAGGCACTGTTAGTCCACATTGTACCACTCTACCACTCCTTAACGGCGATTCGGGGTAGATCCCTCAAAGTGTTTGGTGGGTCTCGTCGTCCATAAACAGCTCTTTTAAATCTATCCCCGGGGGTTGGATACGATTCATGTCTGGAGAACATGGTGGTCACTATAATTGAGCGATGTCGTTATCCTGAAGGAAGTCTTTCAGAAGATGTGCACGTTGGGGGCGCGAATTGTCGTCCATGAAGACGAATGCCTTGCCAATATGCTGCTGATATGGTTCCACTGTCGGTCGCAGGATGGCATTCACATATCGTACAGCTGTTACGGCGCCTTCCATGACCACCAGCGGCGAACGTGAGCTCCGCATAATGCCTCCCAAAACAGCTGGGAATCTGCACCTTCCTGCACTCGCTGCACAGTGTGTCTAAGGCGTTCAGCCTGACCGGGTTGCCGCCAAACACGTCTCCAACGATTGTATGGTTAAAGGCATATGCAACACTCAGCGGTGAAGAGAACGTGATGCCAGTCCAGAGCGGTGCATTCGACACGTTGTTGGGCCCATCTGTGCCGCACTGCATGGTGTCGTGGTTGCGAAGATGGACCTCACCATGGACGCCGGGAGTGAAGTTGCGCATCATGCAGCCTATTGTGCACAGTCTGAGTCGTAACACAACTTCCTGTGGCTGCACGAAAAGCATAATTCAACATGGCGGAGTTGCTGTCAGGGTTCGTCCCAGCCATAATCCGTAGGCAGCAGCCTGAGCGAGGCATGTAATCGACAGTTTCTGTCTCTCTGTATCTCCCCCACGCGCGAGCAACATCGCTATGGTTCACTCTGAAACACCTGGACACTTCTCTTGTTGAGAGCCCTTCCCGGCTCAAAGTAACAATGTGGAAGCGATCGAACCGTGGTACTGACCATAAAATGGTTCAAATGGCTCTAATCACTATGGGACTTAACATCTGAGGTCATCAGTCCCCTAGAACTTAGAACTACTTTAACTAACCTATGGACATCACACACATCCATGCCCGAGGCAGGATTCGAACCTGCGACAGTAGCAGCAGCGCAGTTCCGGACTGAAGCGTCTAGAACCGCTCGGCTACGGCGGCCGGCCTATATTGACCTTCAGGCATTTTTGAACTACAGACAACACGAGCTGTGTACCTCCTTCCTGGTGGAATGGCTGGAACTGATCGGCTGTCGGACCCCTTTCGTGTAATAGGCGGTGCACATGCATGGTTGTTTACATCTTTGGGCGGGTTTAGTGGCATCTCTCAACAGTCAAAGTGACTGTGTCTGTGATACAATATCCACAGTCAGTATCTGTCCTCAGGAGTTCTGGAACAGGGGTGATATGTGTATATGGGCTCACCGAAAGTATTCAAACTCGATTTGCTCGAAAATAGTTTAGAGTTTCGTCTTCCTGTTTACTTATGTTCAGATCCTGGCCGTGCTCTACACACCTTGTCAATATAAAGCAAATTGGAGAGGGGAAGTTCTTAGGGTCCCCTTGCAAGTGCTGCTGGAACGTCAACGTATTATTCAGTAGTAATCTTGAAAGACCAAGTACAACAATAGCAATTCGTGTCAGTTTCTTAATTGGTAAGAAACACAATACCCGCTGTTTCATGTTAAGACAAGCTTTCTTCAAGAAATAAATTTGCTGCTCACCATGTAAGATTAACTTGAGGCATTGACGACTGGAAAAGTAAAGGTAGCAACTCTGAAACGCTTCTATGATGCATAACAGAATGTACAAAATTTGTAATACCGCCAATAAACCGTTCCTGTAAGTAAGTACAAAGAACGATCAGAAATGCCGTATCGTGATATAAGGGGCAGTCAAGTGAAAATGAGACAGATGAAGAAAAGTAAGTTCAAAAATGTTCAAATGTGTGTGAAATCTTATGGGACTTAACTGCTAAGGTCATCAGTCCCTAAGCTTATACACTACGTAACCAAAATTATCCTAAGGACAAACACACCCACCCATGCCCGATGGAGGACTCGAACCTCCGACGGGACCAGCCGCACAATCTATGACAGAAGCGCCTTAGACCGGAAAAGTAAGGAAACTGTAGCCGGCCGCGGTGGTCTCGCGGTTCTAGGCGCGCAGTCCGGAACCGTGCGACTGCTACGGTCGCAGGTTCGAATCCTGTTAAGTAGTTCTAAGTTCTAGGGAACTGATGACCTCAGAAGTTAAGACCCATAGTGCTCACAGCCATTTGAACGATTTTACAATCCTGATTCCATAGACAACAGCAAACATTTCTCCATGATGCACTGAACATCTTGTCTGACGGCAGGATAAATGCATTAACAATTACGGCGATAACTGTTGGAATAATAATCTGCTTACTTATTTTTTCCATCTGTGGCGTTTTCAATGGACAACCCGTTATACCGGGTGATCACAAAGTCAGTATAAATTTGAAAACTGAATAAATCACGGAATAATGTAGATAGAGATTTACAAATTGACCGACATGCTTGGAATGACATGGGGTTTTATTAGAACAAAAAAATACAAACGTTCAAGAAATGTCAGACAGATGGTGCTTCATCTGATCTTAATAGCAATTATCAGCGTAACAAAATAACACAAAGCAAAGATGATGTTCTTTAGAGGAAATGCTCAATATGTCCACCATCATTCCTCAAGAATGGCTGTAGTCGAGGAATAATGTTGTGAACAGCACTGTAAAGCGTGTCCGGAGTTATGGTGAGGCATTGGCGTCGATTGTTGTCTTTCAGCATTCCTAGAGATATCGGTCCATCACCTTACACTTGCGACTTCAGGTAAACCCAAAGCCAATAATCGCACGGACTGAGGTCTGGGGACCTGGAAGGCCAAGCATGACGAAAGTGGCGGCTGAGCGCACGATCATCACCAAACGACGCTCGCAAGAGATCTTTCACGCGTCTAGCAATACTTTTTTTTGTTCTAATAAAACTCCATGTTATTCCAAGCATGTGTGTCAATTTTTACCTCACTATCTGCATTATTCCGTGGTTTACTAATTTTCAAATTTATGATGACTTTTTGATCACCCCGTATATTGAACTAGCTTCATATCGTTACTCAGTGCATGAATGTGAAACGTTTATTTAATTGCTCTGTATAAAGTTGGCTCTGCCTGTAAGAAGTGGTAGAACAGAATGGTAAAAAATGTTGAAGAAAAAATGGCCCCCCACAGGTGTAAACTGACAGTAAAAATGTGCTAACTTGCAGCTAGAGATGCGCCAGTGCCAGCCTGTTGTACTCACTTCTCGTGCCGTGGCTAGCAATTAACGAGAGGGAATGCAGTAAAGAGACTCGAGACCCACTGACTCACTTTCGCGTGCATAACGGAGGACGGGTTCCAAGGCCACGGTTAGGCGGCACCTGCAGCGCTATGCCGTCATCCGGCGGGCTTGCGGGCAGTTTCTGCATCAGACAACACGGCGCCTCGACGAAATCTCCTGTTACGTTGCGTGCCTATTTGTTGAGCGTGTGGTTTTTATACCGATGTGACGGACGTATCATCCTTAGAAACAAAAATAAGTGAAAGCTGTCCTTAAACCGAGAGTTAGTTTCAACGCCAATACCCAGCACTGGGATTAGTTCATTTGACAGGCGGTGTGCTCTTTCCCTTTTGTGACCTGTAAGAATTAACACAGTCATTTATCCAGGATCCACATTGTAACGTGCAATCCGAAAAGCAACAAAACGTTGTATTTGTCGGACACAGAAGACTTTACCAACTGAGTGACTGAAATACGCCTTTGAACCTCAATGGAATACACCTTGTAATCTACGAAGATCAAACTATCAAACCATATAAAACACCAAGAAGCAGGACATCGGCAGAGGAATTACATCATGAAGTGTCACTGTTCTGAGATTTTCAGACGAAATCGTAATGAGTTTGGAACTTATAATCACTTTGAAACGATAAGACAAATGCATCTTCAAATGCGCACGTTATGGAACAGTTCTTTTCGCTGTTAATAACAGTTTATTAGACTTACATAGTAAATAAATTTAACTGTTAATAAAATTTGTGCGAACAGAATCAATTCACTAAGCAATACAGAGAAAGCAATCACTGAGGAAAATGAAACAGATCTCCTGAAAATTAACAGAACTTGGAGAATACTAGAATAAATATTATATGAAATTCCACAAAAGTATGTGAATAACCTACAAACCGAGTTGACTGCTTAATTAAACCAAAGCAAGAAATACAGAAAACTTCCTCGAAAATATAATGAAGACGACGAGACCTGTCAAGACGGACAAATAATGTTTAATCTCAAATACAAAGTCAACATACTAACTACAAAGAAAATATAAAACTAAAAGATAAAGAAAAGTAATGTGCCAGAATTTTTAAGTGAAAAATCTTAAAGTATTTTAAATAACACAAACATATTAACATTCTACAACTTGATTCTTCGTGTCTTTATATTTGCAGCCTTATGCCCCTAGAGGGCCCCGAATTGTAGAGAGTAAAATAGCGGTGTGTAACGTTACTATGTTGATGCGTGAGAAATAGTGTGCTGTACTCGAGTTTCGAAATCGTATAATTCATTCACACATGGAGCAGCTTCTCGTTCATCTTGACAACACCAGACCAAACAAGAGCGCTGCGACATCTCCAAAAATCCGACACTTGGGTTCACTTTCATCGATCAACCTCCGTACAGTCCGTTTTTGACCCCATCCGATTTTCATTCGTTTCCACGACTTATAGCGCATATTCAAGGACTTCACTTCGATAGTGATGAAGCGATGCAAGCAGAGGTGAGGGTGTGGATCCGTCAACAAAGCCAAACATCCTGTAGTGACGGTATCAACAAATTGGTCTCTCGGTGGGATAAATGTGTTCGTCACCATAGTGATTATGTTGAGAAATAAATATGTATATATGAAGAGTAAAGCTGTAGAATGCTAATAACGCTTGTTTTACTTAAGCAGATTTGGGAGTTTTCACATTAAAAAATCGGAGGAATTACTTTTCAGTACTTCCTCGTAACAATGAAAAGAAAAAGATCTTACGAAAACAAAATTACAGAAGAAATTATTCACTTATCGCAATTTTTTGTGACTTCCACGTCGACTTTGCAACAATCTTCAAAACTAGCTACCAAAAATCATGAACCATTCACGTGCGTTACGAGTAATTCAACACTTTCAGAATATGATATTATGATAGTGGAATTGCGTCTCTGGAATATAGTTGGGAGAAAAATATATGACCCAGTTGTGCTTGTTTAGATTAGCAAAATCCAGTAAGCCTCAGATACTTTAAAGAATCAAATGTTATGTGTAACACAGCTTCAAAGATTAAAAATGATTTAATGTATTAAATGTTGCACTTCAAGTATTTTAGCGAGAAATAGTTCAGAAGGGTTTCAAATTTTCTTCAAGTTTGTTGGAAGTTTCCAAGTGCTCTCATTCTCAAATGCTAGATGGATGAAGTCCTGGTATTGACGCATCACCAGCTATGCTGCCTAAGTAAAAATCCACAGTTTCTAACTGTAATACTTGTCTTATTGTGTTAAACTTTTAACATAAGTTTATACCTCTTCATGAGTGGATTATGATAGTATTTGCATTAGGTCAATAATTGCGCGAAATGTCGAAAATCAAATTTTTGTTGTCCCTGGGAGCTTTTAGATACGCAACCTGCAAAAGATGTTGAATTCCGGTATAGCGATTTAGTAATATAGAAACTACTGCATACGCTTACGGTTATTTTAAATTTACCAAAGTTGACGTTTCATTTGTAACACCACGTTACAAGTGGCAGGATCATGTTGCTACAATGAGCTTATAAAATGGCGGGGAAAATTTCAGTTCTGGATAGACAGAAGAGCTGGAGCAGTGTACAGGGTCACCAAATAAAACAATTCGCGCTTTGCAGTTTTAATGCAAGAAGTTTGCACAGAGAGTAAACAACGGATGTTTGTTCAGACTCTATGTACTCTTATTTATCCATCAATTCATATTAATCGCAGGATACTGGCGATCGCATCAAAGCCGTGTCGTAAAGAGCATATATTTGAATTGGAAAAAAATTTGTGGTATGATTTCAGCCAGAACTGCCAGCTAGAGACACTGGCTCTTGTTCGTGAACAGCGAGTGGCCTACTGACTCATTATATATAGCTGATTTCATGATGACGTCAAGAAAATATTACTAAAGGAGGAATATTTTGCATGGGCATCGAAAGTGATAACGTACTTAACGTGTGAATCTGTCAACAAGTGTTACTACAAGGTTGTTTCTATTTTATTTACAGTACTGGCTATTAAAATTGCTACACCACGAAGATGACGTGCTACAGACGCGAAATTTAACCGACAGGGAGGCGATGCCGTGATATGCTAATGAATAGCTTTCAGAGCATTCACACAAGGTTGTCGCCGGTGCCGACAACTACAACGTGCTGACGTGAGGAAAGTTTCCAACCATTTCTCATATACAAACAGCAGATGACCGGCGTTGCCTGGTGAAACGTTGTTGTGATGCCTCGTGTAAGGAGGAGAAATGTGTACCATCACATTTACGACTTTGACAAAGGTCGAATTGTAGCCTATCGCAATTGCGGTTTATCGTATCACGACATTGCTGCTCTCGTTGGTCGAGATCCAATGACTGTTACAAGAATATGGAATCGGTGGGTTCAGAAGGGTAATATGGAACACCGTGCTGGATCCCAACGGCCTCTTATCACTAGCAGTCGAGATGACAGGCATCTTATCCGCATGGCTGTAACGGATCGTGCAGCCACGTCTCGATCCCTGAGTCAACAAATAGGGACTTTTGCAAGACAACAACCATCTGCACGAACAGTTCGACGTCGTTTGCAGCAGCATGGACTATCAGCTCGGAGTCAATGGCTGCGGTTACCCTTCACGCTGCATCACAGACAGGAGCGCCTGCGATGGTGTACTCAACAACGTACCTGGGTGTACGAATGGCAAAACGTCACTTTTTCGGATGAATCCCGGTTCCGTTTACAGCATCACGATGGTTGCATCCGTGTTTGGCGACATCACGGTGAACGCACATTGGAAGCGTGTATTCGTCATCGTCATACTGGCGTATCACCCGGCGTGATGGTATGGGGTGCCATTGGTTACACGTCTCGGTCACCTCTTGTTCGCATTCACGGCACTTTGAACAGTGGACGTTACATTTCAGATGTGGCTCTAACCTTCATTCGATCCCTGCGAAACCCTGCATTTAGCAGGATAATGCACGACCGCATGTTGCAGGTCCTATACGGGCCTTCCTGGATACAGAAAATGTTCGACTGCTGGCCTGGCCAGCACATTCCCCAGATCTCTCACCAATTGAAAACGTGTGGTCAATGGTGGCCGAGTAACTGCCTCGTCACAATACACCAGTCACTACTCTTGATGAGCTTTGGTATCGTGTTGCAGCTGCATGGGCAGCTGTACCTGTACACGCCATCCAAGCTGTGTTTGACTCAATGCCCAGGCGTATCAAGGCCGTTATAACGGCCAGAGGTGGTTGTTCTGGTTACTGATTTCTCGGAATCAATGCACCCAAATTGCGTGAAAATGTAATCATATGTCAGTTCTAGTATAATATGTTTGTCCCATGAATACCCGTTTATTATCTGCATTTCTTCTTGGTGTAGCAATTTTAATGTCCAGTACTGTATTACTGCAACACGTAAAGTAGGCCCGTCCTCGTAATTCTGACATTTTAACATTCTCACAGCAGTAGTGTACTTTGAGAAATGTGAGGCTGTTAACCGGAATGTGTTTTTTGACGAATTGCATACTTATGCAACCGATTGCTGCCGCTTCCATTTCTAGCTACGCTGGAAGCACATACCTAATTTTAAAAAAGAAAAATTGTAACCTCTCTCGAGTGGCATATAGATTATTACATTCTCCCTGTCTTGCTTGTAATTATGATAATAATAATTAGAATGACAAAATCACATAGTGAACAGATGATAGAGTACTGGAATAAAAGAACAATAAATAAGGAAGTGATATCGGCACATGCTTCTTAGTTACCTATTCGAGAAAACGAAAATGATAAAAATTATTTTAACTTCACAAAACGCCAAATGAAATACATTTCTTTGGGATGCCAAATTCAAAAAAGAAATCTTGTTTCGAATATAAATATGGTGCACAGAAGGTTATGATGCCAGCGACTGGGTTGTTTGCGGTGACACACATTACTGGATGAAAGAGGCCGGATAATATTAATAAAACGACCCGTATTGCGCGTCCGTAACATTATATACAGTTTCATTCTGAAATAGGTGTAACTGAGTCCTCCTGTAGCGCAACGCTCTTTCTTCTGTTGAAGGTGGTGGTGAGAACAACTGAAGACATGTCCAGACAATAACGCAGGTAAATTGACAACAAACGACGAGCAAACAGCGGACATCCAATAGAGCGGCGCGTGCTGCCTACTCAGACTTTTCTGCAAGGCATACAGGATGAGATCACACGCCACGTAGGCCAAGCGGCGATAAATTTACGGCTAACTGGCTGCCTCTCCGCGAGTACCGGTGATAATTGACTACGTGAGGTAACACACATACGCTTCTGTACATAAATAACAGTCTGTCAGAACTGCTCTTGGAGCACTCAACTTAGAGGCTAAACTAAACAGTAATAGCACCAGCACCAACCAAGCTGTAGTTAATGACCTTCGCATTCCTATGTTATTATGACGTGTAATACACTGAAACGCAAAAGAAACTAGTATAGGGAAGCGTATTCAAAATGGTTCAAATGGCTCTGAGCACTATGAGACTTAACATCTGGGGTCATCAGTCCCCTAGAACTTATAACTACTTAAACCTAACTAACCTAAGGACATCAAACACGTCCATGCCCGAGGCAGGATTCGAACCTGCGACCGTAGCGGTCGTGCGGTTCCAGACTGAATCGCCTATAAACGCTCGGCCACTCCGGCCGGCCAAGCGTATTCAAATACAGATATATGTAAATAGGCAGAATACGGCACTGCGGTCGGCAACGCCTATATAAGACAACAAGTGCCTGGAGCAGTTTTTAGATCGGCTACTGCTGCTACAATGTTGGTTCATCAAGATTTAAGTGGCTCTGAACGTGGTGTTATTGTCGGCACCCGAGCAATGGGACACAATATATCCGAGGTGGCGATGAAGTGGGGATTTTCCAGTACGACCATTTCACGAGTGTACAGTGAATATCAGGAACCTGGTAAAACATTAAGTGTCCAACATCGCTGCGCTATCGTGCAAGAACGGCACTAACGACAACTGAAGACAATCGTTCAACGTGACAGAAGCGCAACCCTTTCTCAAATTGCTGCAGATTTCAGTGCTGGGCCATCAACAAGTGTCAGTGTGCGAACCATTCAACGAAACAACATCGATATGGGCTTTTGGATCCGAAGACCCACTCGTGTACCCTTAATGACTGCACAACACAAAGTTTTAAGACTCGCCTGGGCCCATCTATGCCAACATTGGACTGTTGACAACTGGAAACTTGTTGCCTGGTCGGACGAATGTCGTCTCAAATTGAATCGAGCGGATGGACGTATACGGGTATGGAGACAACCTCATGAAGCCATAGACCCTACATGTCAACAGGGAACTGTTCAAGCTGGTGGAGGTTTAATAATGGTGTGGGGCGTGTGCAGTTGGAGTGAAATTGGGCCTCTGATACGTCTAGATACGACTCTGACAGGTGACATGTATGTAAGCATCCTGTCTTATCCCCTGCACCCATTCATTTCCGTTGTGCATTACGACGGACCTGGGCAATTCCGGCAGGACCATGCGACACCCCACACGTCCAAAATTGATACAGACTGGCCCCAGGAACACTCTTCTGAGTTTATACACTTCCGCTGGCCACCACACTCCCCAGACATGAACATTATTGAGCATATCTGGGATGCCTTGCAATGTGTTGTTCAGAAGAGACCTCCAGCCCCTCGTACTCTTACGGGTTTATGGGTAGTCTTTCAGGATTCATGGTGTCAGCTCCCTTCAGAACAACTTCAGACATTGGTCAAGTCCATGCCATGTCATGCTGCGGAACTTCTGCGTGCTCGCGGAGGTCCTACACGATATTAGGCTGGTGTACCAGTTTCTTTGGCCCTTCAGTATGTATACAGAGTCGTTGAAAAAGATAAGAAGAATCCTTTATACGAGTTAATGTCTGATAGCAGATCTTGGATAGGAGAAGAATGGGATAGAAAATAAGTCATGTGTTTCCAAGGTAGCCATCGTAATTAACTTAATTAACTTGCCGAACTAATCTGCTGGTACACTAAATTCTACGGTTCCTTGCCACCTTAAATCGATTTTAGACATCTGCTTTGGAATATGTTAAATAACCAGAGGACACAGCGCATGGGTTCTTGTTTCCATAATAATGATACCTACATTTTATAATCAAAAGTATCCATACACCTATGAGAAGACATTAATATGGGATGTGTTAACCCTATGGCGGCCTGATCTCTACTTAGGACAGTTTCAATAAGGTGTCTGAAAGTCTGTGGAGGAATGGCAGCCCATTCTTTCTCAAGAGCCAGAACCAGAGAAGGGATGATAATGGACACTGGGGTCTGGAATCCGTACCAAAGGTGTCCCATTTGGTTCATGTCGGGACTTTGGGCAGTTCTGTCCATTTCAGTAATGTTATTGTTCACAAACCATTGCCTCACAGATGCTGCTTTATGAGAGTGAGTGTTGTCGTACTCATACAAATAACTATCGTCTCCGCCGGCCGCGGTGGTCTCGCGGTTCTAGGCGCGCAGTCCGGAACCGTGCCACTGCTACGGTCGCAGGTTCGAATCCTGCCTCGGGCATGGATGTGTGTGATGTCCTTAGGTTAGTTAGGTTTAAGTAGTTCTAAGTTCTAGGGGACTAATGACCACAGCAGTTGAGTCCCATAGTGCTCAGAGCCATTTGAACCATTTTTTGAACTATCGTCTCCGAAGTGTTCCTCTGTAGACAATGCTGTAAAACGTGTTCATATCCTTCTGGATTTTGCATTTTCTAAACCACAATAAGAGGACCGCAGCCTAGCCACAAGAAACGCCCCCATAACGTAACACCACCGCCTCCGCACTCCACTGTTGTCACTACACATTATGGTAGATAACGTACTCCAGGCATTCGTTGTATCTAAAACCTTCCATCAGACTGGCAAAAGGTACAGCGTTATTGATCGCGCCAAATGACTGGTTTCCAGTCATCCATTGTCGAGTGACGTCGCTCTTTACACCACCCCAACTGTCGCTTAGCATCGACTACACAAATGGGTAGCGTGAGCGGAACTCCTCGGCCATTGCAACTCATTCTTTGTAACACTCTATGCACAGCTATTGTGCCAGATAGACTGTTGGAAGCACTTTGAAACTCACGAGTGACTCCTTCCACCTTCGACTGCTTTTCTGAGATTTTTTACATCCACCCTCGGCAATGTTCGACGATCCCTGTCCGATAGTACCCGAGATCTGGCTGGTCTTGGTGTAACTGTGGTTGTTCCTTCACGTTTCCACTTCACAATCACATCCCCCACAATCGACTTGGGCAGCTTTAGAAGGTTTGAAATGTCCGTAATTGATTTATGACTCATTTGACTAGCCTACGTTCGAAGTCACAGAGCTCTACTGACCGACTCGTTCCGCCATTACTGCTTCTCTATTGACAACATAATGTACCCAGCCTCCTTTTATACTAGTCCAGCCAACAAAGAAAAATTAGGGGGAAATCGTGAAGTAAATTTTTGTAGAGTTCTAGGAGGTAGTGTCGTGAATAACATGCTAAAAATACTGAACGTTTTGGTTTGAGCGTTGGGGTGCTGTGGCGTTAAAAGATCACTTGTTTATGTTCTTTTCTAATAACTCGGAAGCTGCGGGACCTAGTGAAAATGATTCCCAGTACAGAATTAAACTACAATAAAGTTCCTACAAAAACCTCCTATTCATTTTTCTCCCCGACTAATATTTTCCGTGTTGTAGGGGATCGAAAAATCGCAGACTAGGAAATCTACTGTTTTAAAGATATAAAAATGTTTATCTTTAAATAAAGTGGACTAAAAACAAATATTAAATGTGTGTGCTACGTCCAAGTGCCGTGGAACCGTATTAAGGGATAAATTGTGGTCTGAGTATACACTATGAGATGAAAAATATCCGGACACCTGGCTGAAAATGACTTAAAAGTTCGTAGCACCCTTCATCGGTAATGCTCGAATTCAGATGGTATTGGGCCACCCTTAGCCTTGATGGCAGCTTCCACTCTCGCAGGCATACGTTCAATCAGGTACTGGAAGATTTCTTGGGGAATGGTAACCGATTCTTCACGGAGTGCTTCACTGAGGAGAGGTATCGATGTCGGTCGGTGAGGCCTGGCACGAAGTCGGCATTCCAAAACATCCCAAAGGTGTTCTGTAGGATTCAGGTCAGCATTCTGTGCAGGGCAGTCCATTAGAGGGCTGTTATTGTCGTGTAACCACTCCGCCACAGTCCGTGCATTATGAACAGATTCCCGATAGTGTTGAAATATGCAATCACCATTCCGAATTGCTCTTCAACAGTGTGAAGCAAGATGGTGATTAAAACATAAATGTAGGCCGGTGCTGTGATATTGTCACGCAAAACAACAAGAGGTGCAAGCCCCCTCCATGAAAAACATGACCACATCATAACACCGCCGCCTACAAATTTTACTGTTGGCACTACACACGCTTGAAGATGACATTCACCGGGCATTCGCCATACCCACATTCTGACTTCGGATCGCCACATTCTGTACCGTGATTTGTCACTACACACAAAGTTTTCCCACTGTTCCGTTGTCCAATGTATACGCTCCTTACACCAAGCGAGGCGTCGTTTGGCATTTACCGACGTGATGTGTGGCTTATGATCAGCCGCTCGACCATTAAATCGGGGTTTTCTCACCTCCTGCCTAACTGTCATAGTACTTGCAGTGGATCCTGATGCAGTTTGGAATTTCTCTGTAATGGTCTGGATAGATGTCTGCCTATTTCACATTACGACCCTGTTCAACTGTCTCTCTCAGTCAACAAACGAGGTCGGCCTGTACGCTTTTGTGCTGTACGTGTCCCTGCACGCTTCCACTTCACTAAACATCGGAAACAGTGGATCTAGGGATGTTTATGAGTGTGGAAACCTCTCGTACAGACGTATGACACAAGTGACACCGAACCACCTGACCACGTTCGAAGTCCGCGAGTTCCGCGGAGCGCCCCATTCTGCTCTCTCACGATGACTACTGAGGTCGCTGATATGGAGTACGTGGCAGTAGGTGGCAGCACAATACACCTGAAACACCTGAAAAAAGTGCGACTGGAGATAGGTCGCTGGATTCTGCTCATGCACTTCCCTCCTTCATGGGTCTGGAAATTGAAGGTTTACCCCAGTACGTCACATGAAAGATGTCTCACAAAGTTAAACTGACCCTGCATTTGCTCTTGTGGCGTAGTGGGGTAGATAGAGTGGGGAATCTCCTGCTCGAGCTTCAATTTGCTGTCCTATGAAGAAGGGAAGTGCGTAAACACAATCTACGTTCCGTCGGGCTACCACACCGCACATCCCCCGTTCACCCAGTAACACCACCAGTCCACAATTTATCCCTTAACACAGCTCCACTGCACAAAGGCGTTTTACACACATTTAATATTTGTTTTTAATCCAAGTCATTTAAAATTAAGCATTAATTTTATATTGTTAAAACACCATTTTTAATAATATGCCACCCCGTGCAACGGTGAAACTATTAGTCCTTGAGAAAAAAAATAATAGGACCTTCTTGTTGAAAACGTAATGTGGTTTAATTTTGTATTGGAAAAAATTTTCTCTAGAAGACGTTGTTTTCGAGTTATTCGAAAAAAAACGTAAGAAAGTGACTTTTAAACGCTACCCCACCCCAACGGTCACACCCCAGCGGTCAGTATCTTTAGTATGTTGTTCAGGAGTCTCTCTCATAGCACCAGGCACAAATTTTCGGCTCCACTATTTATCCTCCTAATCCATCTCTTCTGATCTTTGTTGACTGAGCTATACTGGCGGATCCACCTCTCGTAACATCTAGTGGTCAGTATCGCACTACAGAGTGGTGTCCCAATAGTTTTGAGCAGTTAATGGGTGTGCAAGTATTTGCTGGAGTAGAAAATAGCATTGTTATAGAAACAGTCCCAAACGTCACGTTAAGTGCTGAAGTGCTCTTTGTCAACAATAATCTACATCTGCATACTCACACTGCAAGTCATTATATATGGCAGAGGGTATCTTGTACCAGCGCTAATCATTCCCTTTCCCGTTACTTAGATCGTTCATGTATACAAACGAGGGCGGTTCTGTCACAATTCCCTGGAGCACTCTTGACAATGCTTTTGTCCGCCATGAACACTCACAGTCCACGAAAACGTTGTGGCTTGAATTATTTAAAAACTCTTCCACCCACATATTTGCGAATCTGTTCCGCATGCTTTGACGTTCGTTAACAGTCTGCAGTGTGACACTCTATCAAAAGCTTTCTTGTAATCTAGGAATACCGAATTTTCCAGTTGTCCTTCATCCATGATTCGCAGGGTATGGTCGAGAGAAGCTACTGGTTACAGAGATTCAAGAGATTCCAGAAGTTGTGCATTGTAGATTCACCTCTTACTATTACGTAGTTATGTGACTACTGCCGTGGAATTCTGAGGTTTGTGTGGGGGAGACGTACGGTACAAACAGCCTGAATAGTGATGCGAGAGCTGCTCCGGTATTCTACGCACTCTCACCTCATTCCAAATGCACCAAAGGATCGAATAGAGTAAGTATCCGTACCAACTTAGGAATTCAAACAATAAAAAACTGCAGAAGAAATGACATTAAAGGTATCCGTTTAGTAGCACTTATAATGACAATTGCAAAGCAACATTGATAGTAGTTAACGGAATATCGCAACTATTGATAACACATTCCTGTTAATGAGGCTACATGTAATTCAGCTAAGAATATTAGGAAGCTAGCGACTATAGAGAACGAAAGGATTTACAAATGACAACGAAAAAGACAAATACAAAGAAGAAAAAAAATAGAACGAAGATTTGCTAAGGTACTGTATAGCAAGAAGGCCAAAAATACATAGGTAAATGTTTACCTCCTTCTCGTTTTAACCCAGCCATGTTGTGATACAACTGCGTCATCCTCATCGACTGTGTTTTACTCAGTGATGAGAGCTTTTGCTTAAAAATAAATTTCTATCACTGAAACCCAAAACACGAGTAAAGAAAACGTTCATGTTCGTTTAGGAAGTAAAAGTTTTCTGATGCATTGTGATGTGTAGTTCATTAAGTTTTGGGACTGCAACAGGACATCTGCAATTACAATTAGTTTTCAGTCTAAATCTCCGACACCAAACACTTCGGCTAACTTGGGTGGGGAAGCAACTACTACACGAGCACCAACCATTTTCCTACGTTCGAAGTCACCTAGCTCCACCATAATGTGGCCACAACTACACAGACCACTGTTGTGACCACGACCGACACATCGAACGTACTGAGCACAAGAAAATGGCTCTAATCATTATGAGACTTAACATCTCAGGTCATCAGTCCCCTAGACTTAGAACTACTTAAATCTACTAACCTAAGAACTTCACATACATCCATGCCCGAGGCAGGATTCGAACCTGCGACCGTAGCAGCAGCGCGGTTCCGGACTGAAGCGCCTAGAACCGCTCGGTCACAGCGGCCGGCGTAATGAGCACATTGCTGTGGTGTCGATAATGGCCAAATATAACAGCACAACCTCCATCCTTGGCTGGCATCTGCTTTCATGTTCAAGCATGCATTTCCAGCGGTGTTTCAGTATTTTTGTCAAACCCTTGTACCTCTCAGGCATCTGTCTATGCCCGTTATAGCGCAAGCTCCAGAAGAAACGACTTTCTCATTTTAAACGTAGAAAGTCGAAAGCAGTGGTGTATTACTTGGGTGAGTAAACAAGGTAGAAAATGTTCTTTTCACGTCGCTTCTGTAAGTGGCGGGTTGCAGATTCGGAACAGACGCTAAACTATAATTCTGTGGGGCTGTTAAATGTGTTACTCGCAAGTCACGAGTGGCGTCCTCGAAAGCTTTAGATGCAGTCGATAAATGACGATCGAGCAGTAATCGCAGGGAATAGCAACTATCGTGAAATTCTGGCGTATGTATCGAATGGGACTTTGTCTTCAGTAGGTGGAACATGAGCCGCTAACGACAGAGATTTTAGATAAGCTTCGGGAACAGATAAAAATTTAGACAACGTCCTCATCATGCGTCATTTTTCACCTCCTGAACGGAGTTTCTCATGAGCTCTTATCTTTCTTGGTTCACCAGAACAGGTCTTACAAACAAATCTTCTTTTTCCGCGATGCGATCTTATGTCTGTGCTAATTTGTAACAGCACGAGATCTAGCAACGATCGGGAACTGTCTTTTACTTCGTCTTAGGAGACATGATAATCAGGGGCCGTCTTTATCTCCACCATATCGAAGCTACAGTTTTCACCGCAAGCTGGAGTAGCATGCCTGTGTATAGCGGACTTCGGTTTTCTCTGTTCTGTGCCGTTCCGAATTTACGGACGGTACACTTCTAGGGCATCAAAAATTAAATACAAACATAAACCACATAAGACCCTGACGTCTCAAGAACAAAGTAACAACGAGAAAAACGTAATATATTCAACGGCTACCTAAATAATAAGACGTTATATTGTGTTATTTACAGTACACATAATAGGTTTAATCGGTAATGCCATCAGATTTTGTATAAGAGTCTTCGGGCGATTCACAAAGAGTGATTTCGCTTTATAACTGTTGTGGTATTCAGGAGAACATGAGCTTCGTGCTACGTGTGACACTTCTTTCTCGACGTAATACTGAAACTGATGTTGTTTCGAAGAAACACGAAAACTTAAATCGTAATGTTCGGATGGGGATTCAAACCTTGGACTTTTCGGAAACGAATTCAGTGTCTTAAATCACGACTCACCTCACCCGATTGCAGGAAATGCGTAGATTCATCTAAAATTTCTAGAACGTGTTCACAAAAGATTCCAAGAACATGCTATGTACATATCGAATAGAACAGTAGTGATAAAATTTTGGATATTAAGGCGTATACCGAAGCACCCATTCAATAAATCAACAAAGAGAACAGACCTTACGTTTGTGTCAGCTGCATCTTGTACACGCTCTATAGCTCTCCGTATAACCTCACCATCCTACACCTCGTTGTACTGTGGAAAATTAGCATTGCTTTTTTAAAAAGTGAATTGTTTGTTCGCAAAGTAAATGCATTTATCCTCTGTTGTCCGTTTTCAGACTAAGACTAATGTGAAGCTATATATAATACATTCCACAATCGAAACAGCTGCTACAACGAGTTCTTGCTAACGCAAGTTCCGTATTTAGTGTAAAGCCATTAAAAATACATGACCCTTACTGGATTCAAACATGTGACCTTTTTCACTGCAGTCGTATGCGCTATCCGTTACGTCACGAAACGGCTGATGGGTATAATGTCTCTACTAAGTGACTTCTGTGCAGGAAGTCATCACTAAGTTTTGTCAAGAATAATTTCGTTATGCTTTGAGTCGTAGCTCATTACTGATAGTCGACAATCCAGTTATAATATACAGACCCATTTGCAAAAGTTCCACAATGCCTTAGAGTTGAGTGAGTTTAATGATGTTGCAGGGAGCACGGAAAAGAATATCCTTCGTTGCACATATCGCCTCTCCTATGGGTAGAAAATAAACGCATCAACGTTTGCATTCTTCCACTATCAGCGTTCACAAAATTCCTTTCTATTGTTACTTAAAAGCTGTAATTGATTTTCTATCACTAAACAGCTAACCTTTTTTTCAGTAAATGTATGTAAAAACCTCGTAACTTCGGCTAACGCTCCTATAACATTAGTTCGGCTTCGTCTTACTCATAGCCTGTGACGCTACCTGAACAGCAACCAATAACAGATCTTTTTCAGTCACGTAACGATATCTTGATATTTAATGATTTTTAGGGTTTTGTTACATTTGTATGTAATTTGTATTACAGATATTTTGTGAGAATAATGATTGTAAATGCTATTTAAATGTTATAATCAGTCTGGAAAACAACAATACGAACCGTATTTTTAACATAGGAATATAGACTATTATTGTGAAGGTGGTTCGATGAACCCTCTGCCAGGTACTTAAATGTCATTTGCAGCGTATCCATGTAGTTGTAGATGTAGACGTAGACGCTGAGATTTCTTTGACTTACGTGTGTTCAGAATGAACTCAATGATGTAAAGTTTGGGCAATGATGGCTTGAGCGTGTTGGTCGTGTTCCTCAGTCAACACTGTTGCCATACATGACACCGAAGGACTACATCTCCTGGGATCATGTGACGAGTCTCATTTGCTGCCTTGATTCGATACTTAAATCGATCAGAGCTTCTATGTAAATATTATGAGTTTCTTGAGTGTCAAATGGCTCTAAGCACTATGGGACTTAACATCTGAGGTCATTAGTCCCCTAGACCTTGAACTACCTAACCCTAACTAACCTAAGGACATCACACACATCCATGCCCGAGGCCGGATTCGAACTTGCGACCGTAGCAGCAGCGCGGTTCCGGACTGAAGCGCCTAGAACCGCTCGGCCACAGCGGCCTGTTCTTGAGTATGGTAGACAGTCCACAGTCTCCATGTATACAGTTTTTTGTGATTTTGACAGTCGAGATTTTCATCTGATACCTTAGAAAATTACTTTTTATTGTAATATGTTGTTCTCTATCGATACGTAACATAGTTGTTGGATTAATTAATCTTTGTTATGTGATTCCGTTACGTATTCTTGCATTCAGTATGGTGTCCTAACGTCAACAGTGCTCAAGCCTGGGTGTTCAGGAGCAAGAAAGCACCTAACTGCATTGTCAATAGCAAGTGCCATGATTGAAAGTAATCATTTTCCTTACAAACCCGATACAAGATTCATACTCAAGTCTTTTGGGAGTGGTATGCATCTTCTTTCATTGAAATGCATTGGAAAAAATATTTGCAACAAGAAACTGAACTAATAGTTTGTAAATAGCTTCTGGGGAACAAGAGTACCTTGTAGCAAATCTCTCAGCAAACCACAGATCAGCCTCTGAAAAATCTGTCGACGAAGTTAGGACTCATTTTATACAAATGATCTGTAATACATGATGGGCTTCAACAGAGTGACGTGCGCAGTGGTAAAGCAAAGATCACGCTTTGGAGAGGACAGCGGTTGAAATCTTCGTCCGGCCATGCAAATTTAAATTTTCCATAATTTCCGTAAATCACTGAAGGTAGATGTCGATATTGTTCCTTTAAAAGTCAAGGTCGAGTTCTTTCCTTATCCTCCGCAATCCGAGCTTGTGTTCGGTATTCAATGACCTGCTCGTTGATGGGACGTTAAACTTTAACCATCTTTACTTCTGTTTTGACTTTACCATGTGCCTTATTAGGGGTGACAATTTCTTCAATCTCCTTTGCACTTACAAGGAGAAGGCCTGAGACACGGCCAACCGATTCGGCTCATATTTGGCAGGTCGCTTGTGTACAACCTAAAGCGAAGGAGTCTAAGATATTTTGGGTCAACATCACCGCAATTTTGAGAAAACCACCCCTAAAGGTTATGACGAGCAGGAGGGATCGATAGATAATTGTAAATAGAGCATTTTTCATCATCAGTTACGGGGTCCTAAAACGCATTCTTTTCCAGAAATCGAGGAAACAAGCTTTTACAACTGGCCCTTCTGTACCCACATGGTAAACACTTTCTGGTGACAGCGCCGATAGCGCAAAGGCCAAAGTAACTAGCTGTGAACCGGAGAACCCGGGTTCGAATCTCTTCTTTTAGTTTGTATTTATCCATATCTCAAGTGATAGAGATAGAAGGATTAATAAGGTAAGTAAATCGATAAGGAATTATAATAATAAGGTAGGCAAATAAATTTCTCAAACCTCTTGGGATGGTAAACAACTATAATCCTACTCTACGTCACTTTACAATGGCTCTTCCAGTCATTGTTATGTGTCCTCACTTTTCATCGAACATCTAGATGGATGGTACTTGTCATATAAACATTCGATCCCTCCAATTTTGAGTCGATTGCTCGTCATAACCTGTAGGGGTGTTTTTCTCAAAAACGCGAGGGTATTGACCCAAAATATCTTAGATTCCTCCGTTTTGGGTTGTACACAAGCGACCTGCCAAATCTGAACCGAAGCGGTTGGCCGTGTCTGAGGCCTTCCCCTTGCTAGATAATATTTGGGACCATAGTTAGTGGTACCTTCTGAACTCACCTCTACCGGCAAAATTTCGGAGGATATTAGGAAAATTTTCTGAGTATTTCGGCAAAAGAGAGCCTCGGTTTTGTTATCCACTAATAATGCCATTTCGGTAATTCGATCTGTTACACCTGTTAGCTTCGTTTCTGCAAAAATATATTCACAATAGTAGACAAGCAAGTATTATGCAACCGCCAAAACGTACAACACGAAACACAAAGGAACGCAGTAACCCTCAGACGAAACTCGTACACTTTTATCACAGTGTGTTCAGTCTGCTCTGTCAGTGTACAATGCAGCACGTAACTAATGCAGACCTGTTTCCTTACAGGTATTGTTCAAAATGTCGACCACCATGATCATGGCAGTGTGTACAGTGGCATACCGTCGACTGTCTTACATGCTCCAGAACTCCAGTAGTTTCGTGTACTACTCTCTCGTCTGTGGCAACCAGGTCCATGTAAGTGTCGACCGGAGTCTTCTAAACTAGGTTCTTCACACTCCCCGGAATAGGAAGTTCATTGGTGTCATTCTGGTCACCGAGATGGTCATGGAATAGGGCCATCGTGACCAGTACACTGTTGTCCAAAATGTACGTTATTATATTTCTGAAGATCGTCTGAAAAATGTGCCGGCGTGCATCTAAGTGTAATGTTATCACGTGACATGTAGTGAAACTAAAACATTTAATCAGATGCAAGGTGTGTGAATGAAACACATATACACTATTGGGCATTAAAATTGCTACACCAAAAAGACATGCAGATGATAAACGGGTATTCATTGGACATATATATTATACTAGAACTGACATGTGATTATATGGGTGCATCGATCCTGAGAAATCAGTACCCAAAACAACCACCTCTAGCCATAATAAGGGCCTTGATAGGCCTGGGCATTGGATCAAAGAGAGCTTGGATGGCGTGTATAGGTACAGCTGCCCATGCATCTTAAACACGATACCACAGTTCATCAAGAGTAGTGACTGGCGTATTGTGACGAGCCAGTTGCTCGGCCACCGTTGACCCGACGTCTTCAATTGGTGCGAGATCTGGAGAATGTGCTGGTCGGAGCAGAAGTCTAACATTTTCTGTATCCAGAAAGGCCCGTACAGGACCTGCAACATGCGGTCGTGCATTATCCTGGTGAAATGTAGGATTTCGCACGGATCGAATGAAGTGTAGAACCACGGGTCGTAACACGTCTGAAATGTAGCGTCCACTGTTCAAAGTGCCGTCAATGCGAACAAGAGGTGACCGAGATGTGTAACTAATGGCACCCCATACCATCACGCCAGGTGATACGACAGTATGGCGATGACGAATACACGCTTCCAATGTCCGTTCACCGCGATGTCGTCAAACACGGATGCGACCATCGTGATGCTGTAAACGGAACCGGGATTAATCCGAAAAAATGACGTTTTGCCATTCGTGCACCCAGGTTCGTTGTTGAGTACACCATCGCAGGCGCTCCTGTCTGTGATGCAGCGTCAAAGCTAACCGCAGCCACGGTCTCCGAGCTGATAGTCCATGCTGCTGCGAACGTCGTCGAACTATTCGTGCAGATGGTTGTTGTCTTGCAAACGTCCCCATCTGTTGACTCAGCGTTCGAGACGTGGCTGCACGATCCGTTACAGCCATGAGGATAAGATGCCTGTCATCTCGATTGCTAGTGATACGAGGCCGTTGGGATCCAGCACGACGTTCCGTATTACCCTCCTGAACCCACCGATTTCATATCCTGCTAACAGTCATTGGCTCTCGACCAACAAGAGCAGCAATGTCGTGATACGATAAACCGCAATCGCGATAGGTACAATCCGACCTTTATCGAAGTTGGAAACATGATGGTACGCATTTCTCCTCCTTACACGACGCATCACAACAACGTTTCACCAGGCAACCCCGGTCAACTGCTGTTTGGGTATGAGAAATCTGTTGGAAACTTTCCTCATGTCAGCACGTTGTACATGTCGCCACCGGCGCCAACCTTGTGTGAATGCTCTGAAAAGCTAATCATTTGCATTTCACAGCATGTCCTTCCTGTCGGTTAAATTTCGCGTCTGTAGCACGTCATCTTCGTGGTGTAGCAATTTTAATGGCCAGTAGTGTTTACTTATAACGTTCTTAAGAGTGCTGTTGGAAGTCTGAGATCCTTAAAATGTGGGGTTCAAGTAGGTTAGATGGAACGCAGACACGTGCTGCTGCAGACGTGATCAGCCTGTTTAATAAGGATGATAGAAGAACGGTTGGGCAAGTTTAATGCTCTGTATTTTTAGTAGACTATAAAACATTCCTCCTGACTGATATTGAAGAGAAGTAACTAATACTGAGCCACTGGTAGTGTTATTTGTGCACTTTACGGAGGAGGACTGAATAGAGTTTAACGTCCCTTCTACGATGAGGTTAGTAGAAACGGTCGTACTCTGTAGATTTGTTTATGGAGTGTAGAACTATGTAGATAAGTAGACACTGGAACAAAAAGTGAGAACTTAGAAAGGTTTGAGAAGCACACAGTTGACAAGAGTTTATACTGCAAAAATGAACTGAGTCGAAATTGTGACAAAATCCTCAAGGTAGTCGATCTTTCACATAAGCTCGAAATTTATTGTGGACTTCATTGCTAGATGCCTATAATAGTTTCCATAACGAAAGTTTGTCTCGAAATCTGGTAGATCATCCGAGGAGATTCTGGTCGTATGTAAAGTATTCTAGCGGCAAGATATACTCAATGCCTTCTCTGGGCTATAGGAATGGAAATACTGTCGCCGAAACTCTGCTGAGGTAGAGTTCCTAAACACAGGCTTCCGAAATTCCCAGCGCCAACATGAGTAACTTAGAAGCAGATATCCTCGGAGTAGTGAAGCAACATAAATCTCTTAATAAAAGCAAGTCTTCCGGTACAGACTGTATAACAATTAGATTCCTTCCAGAGTATACTGATGCAATAGCTCCATACGTAACAATCATAGAAAACAGCTCACTCGACAGAAGATCGTACCGAAAGACTGGAAATTTGGTCTGGTCATACCAATATTCAAGAAAGGCAATAGAAGTAATCCACTAAATTGCAGGCTCATATCATTAACGTCGATATGCCGCAGGATTCTGAAACATATGTTGTGTTCGAACATTATGAATTACATCGAAGAGAACGATCTATTGACATACTGTTAACACGGATTTAGAAAACCTAGTTCTTATGAAATACAGTTAGCTATAGACAAGGGATTTCAAATTGATTCAGAATTTCTAGACATCTAGAAGGCTTTTGACACCGCATCTCACATGCGGCTTCTAATTAAATTGCGTGCTTATGGAATATCGTCTCAGTTATGCGACTGGATTTGTGATTTCCTGTCAGAGAGGTCACAGTTCGTAGTAACTGACGGAAAGTCATGGAGTACAACAGAAGTGATTTCTGGCGTTCTCCGAGGTAGTGTTGTGGGCCTTCTGCTGTTCCTTGCCTGTACAAACGAATTAGGAGACAATCTGCGCAGCCGTCTTAGGGTGTTTGCAGATGGATGATGCTGTTGTTTATCCACTAGTAAATTCATCAGAAGATCAAAACAAATTGCAAAACGACTTATAAAATATATATATTTGATGCGAAAATTGGCAATTGTCCCTAGGTAATGAAAAATGTTGGGTCATCCACGTGAGTGCCAAAAGGAATCCGTCAAAAATCGGTTACACGATTTTTCAATCAAATCTAAAGGCCGTAAATTCGACTAAGTACCTAGAAATTACAATTACGAGCAACTTAAATTGGAAAGAACACACAGAAAATGTTGCAGGAAAGGCGAACCGAAGACTGCGTTTAATTGGCAGGACACTTAGAAGATGTAACATATCTACTACAGAGACTGCCCACATTACGTTTGTCCGTCCTCTTTTTGAGTTCTGCTCCACAGTGTGGGATCCTTACCAGACAGGATTAACAGAGTAAATCGAGAGAGTTCAAATAAGTGCAGCATATTTTGTATTATCAAGAAATCGGGGAGAGAGTGTCACGGACATGATACAGGATTTGGGATGGTCATAATTAAAAGAAAGGCGTTTCTCGTTTGCGAGGGAATCTTCTCACGAAATTTCAATCAGCAACTTTCTTCTCTGAATGCGAAAATATTTTGTTATCTCCGACCTATATAGGGAGAAACGATCATCATAATAAAATAACGGAAATCAGAGCTCGCACGGAAAGATGTAGTTGCTCGTTTATTACGCGCGCTCTGTTCGAGGTTTAAATAATAGAGATAGAGTGTGAAGGTGGTTCCATGAACCCTCTACCAGGCACTTACGTGCGATTTATACAGTATCAAAATGGCTCTGAGCACTATGGTGCTTAACATCGGATGTCATCAGTCCCCTACAACTTAGAACTACTTAAACCTAAGGACATCGCACACATCCATGCCGGAGGCAGGAATCGAACCTGCGACCTTAGCGGTCGCGCAGTTCTAGACTCAAGCGCCTAGAACCGCTCGGCCACAGGGGCCGGCATTGTACAGTATCGATGCAGATGTAGATGCAGATGTAGGTTACTACCATTACGAGAAAAGGCACTGAATGCTGCGCTCGTAGCAAGAAAGAGATCTGATGAATTTAGCCCATGTCACGATAAATAACAAGTATAAAATCCTCAGTGTCATGATCGATGGCCAAGTTGGAAACTTATTTGGCAATGGATGTAGGTGATCATGATGACTTGGCAGCTGACGTCAGCTGTGCCGACTAAGCATTACAGATCTGTTGATGCCTGCAGTAGCGGAAAGTAAGGCATGCAGTTTAAATTAGCTTCCGATGAAACTGCATTTGAAATAACTTTCAAGGAATACGTTACCTAAAGAGGTAATTTTCAACGCCCAGCCCCGTCAGAGGCGGCACGTGCCTTATGGTGAAAGCCGCAGTGTTTTGGTGCGGATGGAAACACACGTAGCTATTTAATTATCGAGAGAATTTGACAAATGAAACTACTAGCCAATCAGGGACCGTGCTACTTTCGTCTCTGATCAAGTAATACCTAATGATATGGAAAAAACACGTTCTGTAGGCACTGCACATCAAGAAAATCCAAAATACGCCGCTTGTCCTTCGAGGTACACACGCACTATAATTTACTTTTTTTAAATGTTTCTCTGATGCCGTCAGAATTTCTACTTCGCATAATTTTTTCTCCTTCTTCTGGTTCTTCCTATTCGGCCATGCGTGGACCATATTATTTCTTATATATTAACTTGCACTCTCATTCATTTTCTGTACGCCTCCGTAGTAAACAGTCCATCTTTACCACATGGCACCTATAATCTTTTCGACTTGCCAGTACAGCACGTTATTATGTGGTCTTTTAAAAGCATTATTTTTCTCTTACTGCGCCTAAGAACTTATGTCAGATGTCTTTTTCGTTAGGTTACAAATTCTGCTTCTGTTCATCGGCAGGAATTCCCCTGCGCACAACGCGTACAGCTTAGCGTCTGAGTTGGTGATAAGCAATATGGTTTATTTGTTCTAAACATCTCTACTCAGGTAGAGTGTCACTTCCATCTTGTTGGGCCTAGGATCTGAAGGTTTCTTTTACAGCGATGCTTGGCTCTATCCACTCTGATAGGTTCTTGAACTTTCTGCCCGCCTGATTTTTCCCTGATACACAACTACCATCCTGGGCGCTGATTTAATATTAATTGATATTAATATACATCATTTTATCATTAGATATCAAATGGATGATCCTGAAGCTTATTTCGTAAACTCTTAGCTTTTCTCGACCGGTACGTTACAGTTCTATTCCCTTCATTCTCCATCATTCATCAAATATTTCGAATTTCGAAACAGGCCTGGAAGCCCCCCAGTGACGGATTTGTTTAGTCTCACAGATTTTTCGAAAATAAATCTTGGTTATAATTAAATAAGGTGTGTTAGAGCATACAACCCTTGTTTTATGTTGTTAAAAGTAGAGAAGAAACTGGTATCGAAAAAACACAGTAGAAAATTAATGTTATATTCAGCAGTTTCTTTGAAAGAGGGGAGAAATAATTTCTAGTGGGATACATTAGAGTTTTCATTTTAAACGTAGTTAAAATGACATTTGAGTTAAAAAAAGTTGGCTCACAGGGACGGTGCAGTTTGCAGTATTCGAGCTGTAAGCATCTAGGCGAGGTGCTCCACTGAAGTGGCCGACGCCGGCTCGACGCAAACGGCGTTTCACAAGACAAGCAAACAGCGCTGGCTTTCTCAGCGCGGCTTTCAGTTCCCAGAGCTACGCTAATACCTCATTACGTCAGACGCCTCTCTCGAAATCAATCCTCTACGAAGATGTATTCTTCTGTTTACGTCGCGGATTTTCCCCTGAGAATCATGAATGAAATCAAATTAAAAAAGAAAAATAAGAGGCCCGTCCTGAGGCAGGAAGCTATGGTCTCGCGCAGTTTGCACAAGCTATCAGTATTATTTATCTTTTATCAAGTAACCGGTGAAATATCAATGTCTTTGCCATCGTTGAAGCGTAACCGTCCATTTTTGTTGCGTTGAAAGTGTACTGTAATCAAGAAATAGTTCAACAAATAAATAATGTTCCTATCCTTTAACATTTCTATCACCATCTTAATGGTCAACATTATCAACAACACGACCAACGTTGTGTCCGGAAATTACTGCAAAAAGTTCTTATAGGCCCCATGTTACTTTTATCCGCCAAAAGTATAATAAAAATTAATAATATTACAAAAGTGTACTCATTAATTTACTCGTAGTTTACGAAATTATCTCCACAAGTGACCAAGTAAATGAGCGGGGTCCTACGTTAGTAGCGGCATATCTCCTGTATGTTAAACCATATCTCGGTCTTTAATATTTAGTTGTTCATCTTTCTCAAATCATTGACCACGAGGGCGTTCATCCGGTTAAAATTGAAGTTAAAATGGATTAATTGTTGCTGTTGTTGTTGTGGTCTTCAGTCCGAAGAATGGTTTCATACACCTCTGCGTGCCAGTCTATCCTGTGCGAGCTCCTTCATCTTTGCATAACTACCACAAAATACATTCATTTGCACCTGCTTACTGTATCCGAGCCTTGTGTCTCTCTACAATTTTTACCTCCCCCCCCCCCCCCTCCCACCAAAGTTCCATCTATTCAGATTGACTATTCCCTGATGCCGCAGGATGCATCGCATCAACCGATCCCTTCTTTTAATCAGTTTATCACATAATTTTCCCCCCAATTCAGATCAGTACCTGTTTATTAGTTGTCTGATCTACCGATCTGATCGTCAGCATTCGACTGTAACAAAACATTTCAAAAAGATCTGTTCTCGTTTTTTCTTAACCGTTTATCGTCTTTCACTTTCGTACAGGGCCCTATTCGAAAAAAATACCTTTATAAAAGAATCCTATCACTTAAATTTATATTAGATGCTAAGATATTTTTTGGTTTTTAGAAATGCTTCTCTTGCTATTTCCAAGCTGCATTTTATGTTCTCTCAATTTCGAGCACCCTGAATTATTTTACCAACGAAATAGCAAAAGTCATCTACTGCTTTTATTGTCTCATTTACTAATCTAATCCCACCACTATCACCTGGTATAATTCGACTACATTTCATTCCTACTATTTTACTTTAGTTGATGCTAATAGTGTGATATTTTCTCAAGACACTAACCATTCAGTTCATCTGACCTTCCATCTTTTGCCGTCTCTGACAGAATTACTAAGTCATCGGAAAGCCTTGAAGTTTTTATTCCTTCTCCGTAAACTTTAATTCCCTTTCCATGTCCCTCCATGGTATCCTTTACCGCTCAATGCACAGACTGACTACCATGGGGGATAGGCTACAATCCTGTCTCAGTCTTTTCTCAACAACCCTTTCATGTCCTTCTAGTCTTATAACTACAGTTTGTTTTCTGTAAAAGCTGTAGATAGCTTTTCTCCCCTTATATTTTACCCTGCTAGTTTTAGAATGTCGATAAGTGTATTCCAGACATGGTTATCAAACGTTTTCACTAAAACTACAAGTGATATATGCGTAGGATTGCCTTTCTGCAGTTTATCTTCTGATATAAAGCGTAGGATCAGTATTGCTTTGGGTGTTCCTACATTTCTCAGAAACCAGCGCTCGACTTCGAAAAGTCTTTCTATTCTTCTCTAAATAATTCGTGTTAGTATTTTGCAATTATGGCTAATTATACTGATGGTATGTAACATCAACATCTGTCACCATCTGTCTTCTTTGCAAATGGAAACATTACTCTCTTCTTAATGTCTGAGAGTATTTCACTTGTCTCATCTTTACCTATTTTCTTTTCCGTGTCCATAATATTGCCTTCGTTTCCCTGGTGTAACCTTTCTATATGGTCCTTCTAACTTTCAGCCTTTCCTTCTTTTGTTAGTACTGGCTAGCTATCTGAGATCTTGATAGACATACAACGCCTTCTCTTTTCTTGAAAGGTTTCTTCAGTTGCCCTATATGCGTCATCTATTTTTTCACAGTCATTCATGCTTCTGTAGCTTTGAATTTCTCCTTTAGCCATTCGTACTTTGCCATTTGCCACTTCCTGTCAACCTCATTTTTTAGACGCCAGTAGTCCTTTTTGGCTGCTACACTAGCTGTCTTTTTATATTTTCTCCTTTCGTCACTTAAATTCAAAATCTCTTGTATTACCCAAGGTCTTCTTCTGAGCCTGATCTCTTCCTTTGTTCATTCGTGCCTTTGGTGCCTTCACTATACAGTCTGTCAAAGCTATCCATTCGTCTTCTGTTCTTTTCGTTTCCCCCGTTTCGGGCAATTGTTAGTAATGCTTCCTTAGAAACTCTTTAGAGCCTCTGGTTCTTTGAAATTATCTAGATTTTTTCTGTTTGAGTTCTTACTTTGCTTCAGATTATCTATTTTCAATCTGCAGTTCATAACCAATAGATTAGGATTAGAGATCACATCTACCTGTGGAAAGCATTTGCGTTCAGAACCCTGATTTCGAAATCTCTGTCGAACCACTATACTGGGTGTCCCAGGAAGACTGGTCAGTATTCATGGATTCAAATCCATAGTTCTTAAGGTATGTCTTTTAGATCCCATGTTTACTAGAGCATCTTGTGTCTATTTTTGGCCCATACTACCTCCTCCCAAATTGTGGAAAGCAAAGAGCTTGCTTTAGAAGACATTTCACAGGTTCTAAGTTGAAGAGGTGCTCATAGCTCTTGATTTACGTATTTTAGAGCCCATGTTTACTAGACTTTATGCTTCGAGTGGTTGTTCTTGTCATATCCTTGAATGCTGACTATTCCTCCCGGGGCACCTTGCATAATCTGTCTGAAACTTTCCAGTGTCCCCGGATCTCTTCTACCTCTACAATCTTCTTTACCGATTCATCTAAATCTACATCTACATGGATAATCTACAAATCACGTTTAAGTGCCCGGCATAGGGTTCATCAAACCACCTTCACAATTCTCTATTATTGCAATCTTGTATAGCGCGCGGAAAGAACGAACACCTGTATCTTTCCGTACGAGCTCTGATTTCCCTTATATTATAGTGTTGATCGTTTCTCTCTATGGAGGTCAGTGTCAACAAAATATTTTCGCACTTGGAGGAGATACTTGGTGACTGGAATTTCGTGAGAAGATTCCGTCGCAACGAAAAACGCCTTTCTTTTAATGATGTTGTTGTTGTTGTGGTCTTCAGTCCTGAGAGTGGTTTGATGCAGCTCTCCATGCTACTCTATCCAGTGCAAGCGTCTTCATCTCCCAGTACCTACTACCACCTACATCCTTCTGAATCTGCTTTGTGTATTCATCTCTTGGTCTCCCTCTACGATTTTTACCCTCCACGCTGCCCTCGAAGGCAAAATTGGTGATCCCTTGATGCCTCAGAACATGTCCTACCAACCGATCCCTTCTTCTGGTCAAGTTGCGCAACAAACTTCTCTTCTCCCCAATCCTATTTAATACTTCCTCATTAGTTATGTGATCCACCCATCTAATCTTCAGCATTCTTCTGTAACACCACATTTCGAAAGCTTCCATTCTCTTCTTCTCCAAACTATTTATCGTGCATGTTTCACTTATATACATGGCTACACTCCATACAAATACTTTCAGAAACGACTTTCTGACACTTAAATCTATGCTCGATGTTAACAAATTTCTCTTCTTCAGAAACGCTTTCCTTGCCATTGCCAGTCTACATTTTATATCCTCTCCACTTCGACCATCATCAGTTATTTTGCTCCCCAAATAGCAAAACTCCTTTACTACTTTAAGTGTCTCATCTTTTAATGATGTCCAACTCAAATCCTGTATCATTTCAGTGACACTCCATCCCATATTTTGCGATAATACAAAATGTGCTGTCCTTCTTTGAATTTTCGATGTACTCCGTCAGTCCTGTCTGGTAAGGCTCACAAACCGCTCCGCAGTATTCTAAAAGATGACGGACAAGAGTAGTGTAGGCAGTCTCTTAGTAGATCTGTTACATTTTCTAAGTGTCCTGCCAAGAAAATGCAGTCTTTCGTTAGCTTTCCCCCAACATTTTCTATGTGTTCCTTCCAATTTAAGTTATTCGTAAGTGTAATTCTTAGGTATTTAGTTGAATTTACGGCTTTTAGATTTGACTGATTTATCGTGTAACTGAAGTTTAACGAATTCCTTTCAGCACTAATGTGGATGACCTTACACTTTTCCTTATTTTCGATCAACTGCCAGTTTTCACACCATTCAGATATCTTTTCTAAATCTTCTGATTACTTTATTAGTCGATAAACGACAGCGTCATCTACAAAAAAACCTAAGTTTACAGCTAGTGATTAAGACTTGTAGCTTAAAGTTAAATCACAAAAGAGGGTATCGGAGACGTTTAACGTTTCCGTACCTGATGCGGGAAAGCCGGGTCCCGATATGTAATTAAGTGGACGGGAGTTTGCGTTCCAAGGATTATGCTTCGTCAGTAAAACCTGTAAACTTTTGTAGTTAATGCCTCTTTCTTCCAGACACGTTATATCACCTATTCTGTGCCGAGCGGAGTGGCCGAGAGGTTTGAGGCGCTATGTCACGAATTCCGCGGCCCTTCCCACCAGAGGTTCGAGTCTCCCCTAGGGCATAGGTGTATGTGTTGTTCTTTGCATAAGTTAGTTTAAGTAGAGAGCAAGTCTAGGGACCGATGACCTCAGCAGTTTGGTCCCTTAGGAATTTACACAAAAAAAAAAAAAATGGCTCTGAGCACTATGGGACTTAATATCTATGGTCATCAGTCCCCTAGAACTTAGAACTACTTAAACCTAACTAACTAACCTAAGGACAGCACACAACACCCAGTCATCACGAGGCAGAGAAAATCCCTGACCGCGCCGGGAATCGAACCCGGGAGTGGGAAGCGAGAACGCTACCGCACGACCACGAGCTGCGGACTAGGAATTTACACATTTGAACATTTGAACCTATTGTGTTATGCTAGGTATCACGTGCTTTCCGAAAATTCAACATGGGAAAGTGGAACTGTGATGGATACCGCTCATCAAAGCAGTACACCACTGATTTAGGAGGCGGACAAGACAGTTATTACAGGTTACCTAGTTTTTTGTAAACATTATTCTTGCTCCAGACGATTAACTTTGTTACCATAACTTTATTACCATCTTCTGATACGAAGGGCATTCGTAAATACCACAAACAGGTCTGTGATTGTCCTCTAATGCCTCAACAGTACTCTGACCGATCCCTCTTCGTTCCAGTCAGTAGACTGTCGGTGCGCATTTAAGCATAGAGATGATGTAGTAGTTAAAACATAGGACACATCTGCGGTAACAGGAATCCAGTTGCCATCTGTTATAACCTGAATAGTTTGTTGTACTCTCGATCACTGCAGGGGGAGCCTACTGAAGTCACTTCGACAAGCTGCGGCCGATTTCTGCTTCCCCTGATATATCCACATGAGCTGCTGCCTAACGTTAATGACATGGTCGTAGACTGGCCGTTATTGTATAATATTGCTTCTTTCCTTTCTGTTGCACATTACGTGAATAAAACTGAACCTAACTCTTCCCAACGAGCACTGAAGTTAAGATAAAGGTTGACAATAATGCAGCACATACTTACCTGCAAGTTTACTTTACCTGCTATGTGCAGATTAGGGACTTCTGAACGCTTCACAGTTGTTCTGTACAGTTTTATCACGAGGCGCCTCGTTTCAGTTTTAAGCTTATGTTTCCTCACATCTTCCCTGTCGTTACATCTTACTTTTAATTTCACTGTAAATGATTCTAAACCACTGACAGTACCGTTATCAAAGTCTTAAGCAAAAGTACTTTACTACTTCTTGTCCTGTTTATTTCAGCTCTGAAGTATAAGAAAACTAATTACATCATGTCATGAAAAGTGCAGTGAATTTCAGCTTTCGTTATTTCTCGAAGAAAGAGTGCCCTCTAGGTGCTCTAGATTAATTGTGGTAGTCTACTGACGTGGTAGTGTGTTCGTGAGTGAGTGTGTGAGTGTGTGTGTGTGTGTGTGTGTGTGTGTGTGTGTGTGTGTGTGTGTGTGTGTGTGCTGCGAATAATTGGTTTCGCCATTGAAAACAGTTTCCAGAAAACCTATTGTTCATTTCATAACATAGGCAGAGGTGTAAAAGAGTTTACAGCTAGTGATTGAGACTTGTAGTTTAAAGTTAAATCACAAAAGAGAGTATCGGAGACGTTTTACGTTTCCGTACCTGATGCGGGAAAGCCGGGTCCCGATATGTAATTAAGTGGACGGGAGTTTGCGTTCCAAGGATTATGCTTCGTCAGTAACGAAGGATGTTTCTTGCGGCCGTACAAACTTAGTATAAATCACAAGTTGGAAAATTTGGTTTTTCGTTATTTAGAAACTCACCTGAAGTTTCAGAGTTATAACTAGCACAAATTCAGGTTGCCTCGCGAAATATAAATACGTCGATATATTTTATAAACGATTCAAGATGTCGAAATCAAGCTTTTAAAACGTGATGGAATATTCGTAACTGTTATCATAGCATACTCTTGAAAATACGAACTATCGGACACAATTAGAAAAGGATGTTACTCTACAGACGACATATTGTTTTAGTATCACGACAGGACGAAATTTACGAGTGGTAACCTCGGAGAAAATAATCCTTTGCGCAATACTACTTAACAGGAGACTTTTTTCATAGTTTAATATGTTGTAAAATGCTGGGAGTGTCCATGCGATGCGTGGCTTTCCGTAAATTAGGTGTACAAGAGGTATCAAAAAATTAACCGTGGTGTCACATTGAAAAGCTGTAGTCGCTATGAAAAATGCAGATTCGAATACCACGAAGCAGGTGACTTTCTTTCCTCTATCTACGGGTGGTCGCTGATAAACATAGCTTCTTATGGTGACTACCTAGCGAGGTGGCGCAGTGGTTAGCACACCGGACTCGCATTTGGGAGGACTACTGTTCAATCCCGCGTCCGGCCATCCTGATTTAGGTTTCCATGATTTCCCTAAATCGCTCCAGGCAAATGCCGGGATGGTTCCTTTGAAAGGGCACTGCCGATTAACTTCCCTATCCTTACCTAATCCCATGAGACCGATGACCTCGTAGTTTGTTCTCTTGCCCCAAACAACCCAACCCAACTAACATGAGGAATCCTATGGTGACTAAAATGTCTAATGATAGATAATTATTCGTCCAAAATCAATAACATTCCTTTTTTCTATCGAGTAACTAGGTCCAGTGTCGCAAATACCTACTGTTTATTTTCCGAGGGATAAGATCTTATGACTGCCCAGTCGTCTTGATTTGTACAGTGTGTAACAAGAAGGCGCTGCCAAACTTTCAGGAAACATTCCTCACGCATAAAGGTACAAAATGTGTTATACGGACATGAGCTCGGAAACTTTTTACTTCCATGTTAGAGCACATTTTCTACTAGTCTTCATAATCACATTATCCATGGGAAACACACAGAAACAGGACTTATCAGTATGGCTGTTGTTACGGTCTTCAGTCAGAAGACTGGTTTGACGCAGCTCTCCATGCCACTCTACACTGTGCAACTGTCCAAGCCTCTTCATCTCCAAATAACTACTGCAACCTATAGCCTTCTGAACCAGCGTACTGTATTCATCTCTTGGTCTCAGTCTACAATTTTTAACCTCCCCTCCCCACACATCATTCGAATACTAAATTCGTGGTCTCTAGATGTCTCAGAATGTGTCCTATCAACCGATCCCTTGTTCCAGTCGCGTTGTGCCACAAATATCATTTCTCATCAGCTCTTTTCAGTACCTCCATATTAGTTGTGTGATCTACCCAACTAATCTTCAGTATTCTTCTGTAGCACCACGGTGCAAAAACTTATGTTCTGTTCATGTCCACTCCGGACATATACCTTCAGAAAAGACTTCCTAAGACTTCCATCTATATTGGATGTTAATAAAATTCTCTTCTTCAGAAAAGCCTTTCTTGCCACGGGCAGTTTATATTTTATATCCTCTCTGCTTCGGGCATCATCAGTTATTTTGCTGCCCGAATATAAAAATTCATCCACTACTTTAAGTGTCTTACTTCCTAATCTGGTTCCCTCAGCATGACCTGATTTAATTCGACTACATTGCATTATCTTTGTCTTGCTTTTGTCGATGTTCATCTTATATCCTCCTTTTAGGAGACTGTCTAGTTCATATAAGTCTACAATTGATTGTGTCATAGCAGAAAGGTAGCTAGGCCACTTGAAACACATTTTGAGAAACAACAAAAAGTTGTGCTGTTTGAGGCTTAGTAACTAAGGGATATACAGTCACATAAAAAAATACTTGTTAATTTTCTGACAAACTAAAACAGATGTTGTATAGAGAAGTGCTCGATAATGAAATAAGTTAGTGAACAAAAATATACAAAACCGGGTGACTTAGTTACCTTTCTGCCTTCAAAGTATTAGATGCTATTCCCGAATGAAATTATTTTCGCAGATTAACTTTATTACCTGAAGAACGCTGCTATTATCTGCATACATTAGTTGGATAACATCACAGGTGGTCAAATATACTTAAAAAATATTATTGCAGTTTGCTATACACGCAAAATCAAAACTTTAGATAAGTTGGCTTCGTATTCTCTTGATAACATTTCGGTTATACTGAACCTAATATCTGTACTTGTCATTTGCAAAAGGTTTAAGTTTGAACATGTGGCCAGGCTTAAAAGTTCGTACATTCTTCAGGTATATATCGTAGTAGTTTCCGAACATTTTCTGTCTTACTCAGTTTTATAGGAACTTTATCGTCTTCATATAGTGCTTAAGTAGGAAATGTGTGTGGAGCAGCTCTTCCTGACTGAGACTGATGAAAATCGTCTTATAAAATTGGGGCCACCGTTTGGTAAAATCCTAAACATCACTTATTTCAACTATTTTTAAAATATATGCACTGTTTTTTGAAGATGCAACAATAAGTTCACAATATTCATAGGGTGTGTAAATCCTGTCTCTTTCCATAAGAGCACGTTTTATCGTTCAAAACTTCCGATGACAGAGCAAGACTGAATGTCCTCTTATGGATAGAAGCGGATAATAGTATCAAACCGATTCAAATCAGTTAAAGCTAAGAAAAACCTTATTTTGTCCACCATAATTGTCGCTAAATAAGTGTGATTCTAGTATGTTCTTTGGGACAAATTCGTCAGTATACTCATTAAGAAATGACACCACTTCATCTGCAGATTTTCTCCCCTGTCCCTCCTAGTACACATAGAAATGTGTTTTTTTTTCTATATTTAAACTGTGAATGGAAAACACATTGATGGGTAACTGCCGCAGACGGAGGCTACCTTGAACTGGTATTGCTGGCAGGTATACGCTTTGCTACCCCTTTGGCGGTTTGATTAAGGTTGGAATTTTTAATTTTATTTTTTAATTCCTCACAAACTCAGAACACACCTACTTGTGAGCAGGCAAACCGCAGTGTAAAGTTTTCATTGGAGTATTTGTTATGAAACTTATAGTTTTTCTTAGCATCTGGATGTGTCTCTATAAACAATGAATACAGCTTGTTCACAGACAAGGACGCATCTAAATAGTGGATTTCTTCGCCAGAATAATGGCTTTGTTTTCCTGGAAAGATTTCTGTATGTTCTCGGATAAGCCTCAGTTGCTCTGCCTTTATAGCGTTTCCACTGCGTCCCTTGCCCATTGCAACATGTGACGACTGTCGCAGAAGTAGAAATCTGCGAAGGCTTTTTATGCGTTTATCAGATATTCCGTATAAGGAGAAGCGTCTCTCCGAGTTGGGTCTTCTCTGTCTGATCTATGTAGTGCTGGATTCACCATTTCAGTCATTGGTTGCAATGAAGAATCTGTTCATCCTTTGCGTTCATTCTATAGATAGTTAAGAATATTTCTTCATGTTTGTTTTCAGTGAAAATCTCAAAACGTTTCTTACGGTACCTGTGAGTGAAGAAACCAAACACAGTCCTGTAAAATAAGGTGTCATAAATAGCTTTTCAATCTAAAACTGAAAATTTGTAGCATTATGTTATTACTTGGGGAAAGAAATCAAATGTAGTATGATTCTAAATTTAATTTGTTTGTCCTCATTGTTCATTTGAGTACTGAATGCTGCCACCGCGACCAGTACTAATATTTACAATATTTAGAGTTAAACATTGGTGCACAAACAAACGCATACAAATAGGTCTACCCTTACAACAATCTGACAAGCCGGCCTTCGAACAATGTCTCGAATTCTCTATTATTGAATTTTAAATTATTTAGTTTGAGAGATTGCAAACAACATACGTTGCTCTTGAAACGTGCTAATTTTTGCACCTACAGTTGAAAGTGAAAAATCACTAAATAAAACTTCTTGATATTTACCTCATTTTGAGCCTATTTGTCGGTGAGGTTCTATCCTTTCACTACAGGAAATGAAAGCGTCACCAATTACACGTGCTTTCGTAACAGCTTTTCTTTTATTTTCTTCACTTCTCGCAGCACCCTTATTCCTTTTCGTAAGAGAAACCTCAAGCACAGCCTCGTTTTCCAACATTTTACAGATTTATAAAAGTGGAAAGTTTTGGCGATACTAGCACTCACGCGTGGGAAAGCAGAAAAGTATTGAAGTCAGTGACTTAGGAACCTTTCCGCAGCTCGGCTTATTTTCGTACAGTATTTATCACCATTGCGGTATCAGTGACATAGGCAACTTTCTGTTTCGAATATGTGTCTATGTTCATGGATACCGAAAATGGTTATTACTCAATTCCCCCCAAAAAGTGACACTTCAAATTCTATAAAATAGGTTTTTACTTTTTTTTAACCTATCCTCTAAAGTAGGTCGTAGGGTCAGTATAGCTTCACGTGTTCCTACACTTCTCCGAAACCGATCAACCCCGAGGTCGGCTTCTACCAATTTTTCCATTCTTCTGTAAGGAATTCGTGTTAGTATTATGCAGCCATGACTTGTTAAACTGATTACTCGGTAATTTTCACACCTGTCAGCACCCGCTTTCTTTCGATTTGCAGTTATTACATTCTTCTTGAAGGTTGAGGGTAACTCGGCTGTCCCATACATCTTGCACACAAGATGGAATAATTTTGTCATGGCTGGCTCTTCGAATGCTATCAGTAGTTCTGATGGAATGTCGTCTACTCCCTGGGCCTAGTTTCCACTTAGGTCTTTCAGTGATCAGTCAAATTCTTCTAGCAGTATCATATCTCCCATATCATGATCATTTACGTCCTCTTCCATTTTTATAATATTGCTTTCAAGTTCATCGCCTTTGTGCAGACCCTCTACATATTCCTTCCACCTTTCAGCTTTCCCTTTTGTAGTTAGGACAGGTCTCCCATCTGAACTCTTGACAGTCATACAACTATTTCTCTTTTCTCCAGAAGCCTTTTTAATTTTCCTCTAGCGTGTATCTATCTTTCTCCTAGTGGAACACGCTTACAAAACCTTATATTCGCCCGCTGGCCATTTCTGCTCAGCCATTTTGCACTTCCTGCCAACCTCATTTTTCAGACGTTTGTATTCCCTTTCATCTTCCCCATTTGCTGCATTTTTAAATTTTCTCCTTTCATCAGTCAAATTTAATATCTCCTGTGTTATCCAAGGATTTCAACTAGGCCTTGTCTTGTCACCTATATGATTTCTTTGCTGTTTTCATTATTTCATCTTTCAAAGCTACCCATTCGTCTTCTACTGTATTGCTTTCACCTGTTCTAGTCAATCGTTGCCTACTGCTCCTCTGAAGCTCTCAACAACCTCTCGTGCTCTCAACTTATCCAGGTTGCATGTCCTTAATTTCCTACCTTTTTCCAATTTCTTAAACTTAGATATACAGTTCATAACCAATAAATTGTAGTCGGACTCCACATTTGCCCCTAGAAATGTCGTTCAATTTAAAATCTGGTTCCTAAATCTCTGCCTAACCGTTATATAATCCATCCGTCACCTTCTGGTGTCTCCAGGTCTCTTTCACGTATACAAGCTTCTATTATGGTTGTTAAACCAAGTGTTATTGATGATTAAATTTTGTTCTGTGCACAATTCTACCAGGTGGATTCCTCTTTCATCACTTTCCTCCAGGCCTTGCCCGCGCACTATTTATACTTCTCTTCATTTTCCTACTATCGAATTCCAGTTGCCCATCACAGTTAAATTTTTGTCTCCCGTAATTGCCTGAATTATTTCATTCATCCCCTCATACATTCTTTCAATATCTTCAGCATCTGTGGAGCTAGCTGGCATATAAACTTTTACTACTTCCATGGCTGCTGGTTTTGTGTCTGTCGTGGCTAGAATAATGTGTTCACTATGCTGTTCATGCCCGCCCAGTTATTAGTGCGGTCTAACGCACTGTTTTCCGGACGGGAAGGCGTGCCGGTTCCCGGCACGAATCCGCCCCTCTGGATCAGTGATGAGATCCGGTGTGCCGGCCAGTATGTGGATGGTTTTTAAGGCGGTTTTCCACACGCATACATTGGGGTTACACTCGTCTGGTGTGAGACGACGTTCCCGGGGGAGAGTTGGTGGGGGGGGGGGGGGGGGAGGTCCCCTGGGGACCGAACCGCACAATAACCCTGGGTTCGGTAGTGGGGAGGCGGTGGGGTGAGTGGACTGCTGTAGCCTGTTATGGGGTTGTGTCCCACTGCGATCTGCGGCGGAGATGAAGCCTCTCCGTCGTTTCTAGGTCTCCAGTTCCATACCAATTGCTTGTCGTCTTAGGGAGCATGGAGTGTTTAAGCCTATTACTCGCTACTCTGGGAGGCCCAGAAGGACGAGGACAGCTCAACTGGCAGAGGAGCTTTTTCGTGCAGTTAACGACAACCCTACTATCAGCTTAAGGCAATTAGTTGCAATAATTAATTTTGATCATATGACTATCTAGAGAGTGCTACATCAGAACCTGTTGTATCCGTACCGTATATAGCACTTTCAGACTATCAGCAGATGATTTTCCCCCACAGGTACATAACTGCTAGTGGTTCCTTCACTGATAAAATTTTGCTTCGACGTGTAAATTTTCACAATCAGCTGTTCGAGATTCCTCACGAAATTGTGCAGTAACGTCATCAACATAGATTTTCTGTCAATGGTCAAGTTGGAACTATTGGTGATCGTTTGTTAGGGCCTCATTTTCAACCATCGAAACTCAACAGAGAAACTTACCATGTTTTCTTAAATAATAATCTACAGTTGCCCGGACTCTGGCTCTAACAGCCTAATGGCACAGGGTTGCAGTGCTCCTACAAACCGCAGACTACGGTACCCCATGGGGGGGGGGGGGGGGGGGGGGGGCGTCCAAACTCTTCCGAAGAGAAGAACCGCAACTGTCAGATCTTCCAACAATGCGGCATTTTCGATCTTCCTTACCAGTCCAGATGTAGCTGGGAACAGAGTATAACTGTTTATTGTACATCATGTTAGTTATTTCAGAGTGTGCTATAGCGAATTTTGAGGCTCAAGTAACAAGTGAATACATGAAACAATGAATCAGGTAATTTTCTTGCTCTATGAACAATTTCATTTACGGGAGTTTGATGAAAAATTATAAACCAAGAGGCTAGGTACGCTGACTCATACTTTGTCAATTTCTCAGACAGTTAAAACGAAAAGCCGTCAATTCAGCACAAAATTAACTCCTAACTCTGTAGCAAGCGTGAACGGGTGCGTGGTTGTGATTTCAAAAACATCTTATTTTGTTTTCCTTGATTTTTATTTGGAGGAGAGTTTTCTCGGAATAAACAGGGTGCCTATGACATTCAACACAACCATGACAAAATTAGGAAACACGAGCTTTCTTCGGTCTGTATAAACAACGTTTAGAATCTGGAAAGTCTAGGCAATGTAAATATAGCTTCCCAATTAGTGTGTACAGATGACCTGTTTCATTACACAACCAAAAAGTTACTGATAACAGGTACATACTGTATCACATTACTCACTGTATACGTTTCTGTGGTGCACTGGAACTTGCCCTCAGAGGACATGAAGAGTCTGAATCGCCTTCAAATCCTTGCCTTTTTCGCACCTTGATTAATTTAAATACAGCATTAGACTCTGTACTAAAATTGCATGTAGAAAAAGCAACAGTTTTCAAAGGCACCATCCAGGATCAACTACTTCAATGCATTATTCAAGTCTACCGAGGGGAAATTAGAAAGAAAATGAAAGATGTAGAGTTCTTGGCTGTAATAGTTGACATTATCCAAATGGCTGTAGTATACAGCTACATCATAATGGAAAATCAGTTGAAATATTTTTAACAGCAGAAAAAACGTGATGCCCAGTGTGTGGCAATGTACGGAACAGAACAGATGAATCACCACTTGCAGAAGTGTCCACACAAACTAACAACACAAACATTTGGTGGTGCAGCAGTCAGGAGTGGCTCGTCGCGTGGTTGCAGATTATTGTTAAGAAAAATTTTTCCAGTGATTCAAACATTCATTGCCATGCCCATCATCTGAAAGTCATTATGCTCATAGTCGTTCCAGTGTGCTGTCTTATACTGGGTGGGGGGGTGGGGGGGGGGGGAGGAGGTTGAGCCGGATCAGAATGCACCTTCTGCCAGAATAGTGGGTGCTCCTTCAGCAAAGTCCGGACAGGCACGTGGGGGTAGGGGTTTGTTAGTTATTGGGAGCTCCAATGTAAGCCGGGTCACAGAGCCCCTCAGGAACATAGCGGCTAGGGCGGGGAAGAAGTCCAACATTCCCTCGGTGTGCTTGCTGGGGGGCCTTGTCCGGGATGTGGAAGAGGCTCTTCCGGCGGCTATCGAGCGTGCGGGGTGCAGTCAGCTCCAGATTGTTGCATATGTCGGCACCAACGATACCAGTCGACGGGGTTCCGAGGAAATCCTTGGGTCCTTTCGACGGCTGGCTAAATTGGCGAAGGCGACCTCCATCTCTCGAGGAGTGGAAGCCAAGCTGACGATTTGCAGCATCGTAACCAGGGTGGACTGGGGACCTCTGGTTTGGAGTCGAGTGGAGAATCTAAACCAGGGGCTCCGTCGACTCTGTAACGAAAGTGGTTGTAGATTCCTCGACCTACGCTATGGGGTGGAAGGTTGTAGGACGCCCCTCGATAGATCAGGGGTGCACTACACACAGGAAGCAGTTACATGGGTAGCACAGTACTTTTGGCGTGCACATGGGTTTTTAGATTAGGTTTCTCCCTATGGGAAACAAACCGTTGGCCTGAAAAATTACCAGTTCATGACATTGATGTGGGTGTGCCAACTGTAAAAATTGTTAGTTCGCCTAAACGGGTCATTCCAAAGGATTTAAATATGGTAAATCCTATGTTACTAAATTTTCGAAGTGTCTAGCAAGATCACCGAGTTACTCTCCGAAAGAAACAGTAGCAATGCCAATATTATATTAGGTACCGAATGCTGGGTGAGACAAGACATAAATAGCAGTGAAATTTTGAACTCGGATTGGGCAATGTTTGGGAAGGATAGGACTGATGCTATGGGAGGTGGTGTGTTCATTGCTGTTAAAAGCTGTTTAAATGCAGTTGAGATCGATACTGGGTCGGACTGTGAATAGTCTGGATAAAGCTGTCAATCAGACAAGGAGTAACAATTGTATTAGGATGTTTTTATAGATCACCAGCATCCACAACAAACGCAGCAAAACGTTTCAGAGAAAGTCTGGAGTACATACGAAATAAATTTTTAAATTATCCATTACTTATAGGTGGAGACTTTAATCTGGCGTCCATTGACTGGAAAAATTACACGATTATCACAGGGGGCAGAAACAAAGATTCGTGTGCAGCGCTCTCAACGTACAACATTGAGAAATTGGTTAGAAAACCAACTCGAGATGAGAACGTATTAGATATCTTGGTGACAAACAGACCTGACCTTTTTGAGAAAGTTAATCTAGAAGAAGGTATTAGCGACCATAATTTCATTGTGGCTTCTATGTCAGTGAAATCTGCAGAAAAACCAAAGAAACAGCGTAGAGTTTTCTTGTTTGGGAAACCAAATAAAAGTGACATTAATATCTTCATAGTCAGCTCTAAGCATTCACCGCTGGACACAAAGATATCGAGAAACTTTAGTTGGCACTTAAAGGTGTTGTCCACTACGTGCTAGAGAAATATGTGTCTAGCAAACATACAGAGGAGGGAAAGGATCCACCTTCGTCCAACAAACATATTAGGAAGTTGCTGAGAAAGCAGAGAATTTTGCACAGCCGTTTTAATCGTAGTCACTGCCACGCTGGCAAACAGAAATTATGCGAAATGAAAGCAGCTGTCAAAAGGTCAATGAGAGATACTTTTCACGAATTTGAAAGCAATACTTTATCTGTAGATTCTAAAAATAACCCCAAAAAATTTTGGTCATACGTAAAATGTATGAACGCTACAAATCATTCAATACCTTCTCTTGCTGACAGTACGGGTAATGTAACGGACTATTGTAAACAGAAAGCAAAAATCCTAAACCTAGCATTCAAAAACTCGTTTACGGTAGAGGACTGCAGCACCATTCTCCCTTTCAATTATCGAACAAACGCAAGGCTGGTTGACATAGTGTTTAGTATATCTGGGATTGCAAAAAAGTTAAGATCCTTAGACTCCTGGAAGGCATCTGGCCCAGACGGTATCCCCGTAAGATTTTATGTTGACTATGCTACAAATATAGCACCATTCTTATTCATCACCTAACAGAGATCATTGGAACAGTGGAAAGTTCCACGGGACTGAAAGAAGGATCAGGTCATATCAATCTATAAATAGGGTACAAAATCGGATGCACATAATTACCGGCCAACTTCACTGTCATAGATTTATTGTAGAATCATGGAACATTTTTTGTGTTCAGACATAATGATCTTTCTAGACTCTGAGAACCTCATCTGCAGAAACCAGCACTGTTTTAGGAAACTGCGGTCGTGCGAGACACAGCTGGCCCTCTTTGTGCGTGATTTACAGCAGGCTCTTGATACTCGCTCCCAGGTTAATGTCGTATTCCTCGACTTACGAAAGGCGTTCGACTCAGTTTTGCACTGTCGCTTGCTCCAAAAAGTGCGCCCTTACGGTCTATCCGATGACATATGCGGTTGGATAGAAAGTTTTCTAAGAGACAGAGAGCAGTATGTCGTCCTGAATGGGGAGAATTCAACAAAAACAAGCGTAACATCAGGTGTGCCCCAGGGCCGCTCGGCCACAGCGGCTGGCATATATCTCTCAATATTAGTAAGTGTAACCTACTGCGTATAACAAAGCGAAAACCACACTCAATGCACGAGTACAAACTAAATGCCCAGTCTTTCGAAGCGGTAACACCCGTCAAGTATCTGGGTGTGACGATTCGAAATGATCTCAAATGGAACGATCAGATTACACGAGTAACGGGTAAGGCGAACTCTAGATTGCGGTTTATTGGTAGAATCCTGAAGCAATGCAGTCCTTCAACAAAGGAAATTGCTTACAATACTTTAGTTCGTCCTGTCTAAGAGTATTGTTCGTCTGTATGGGACTCTTACCTGTTGGGTCTGATTCAAGAGATTGAGAAGGTCCGAAGAAGAGCGGCAAGATTCGTGACTGGTACATTTAACCATCGCGAGAGCGTTACAAATCTCATAGAAAGTTTGAAGTGGGACACACTTGCAGACAGACGACACGCTAAACGGAAGGGGCTGCTCACTAAATTCCAAATTGCGATCGCCGAGGATGTAGAGCATGTATTATTACCACTGACTTTCAAATCGCACAATAATCGCCAATCAAAGATAATATAAATTAAAGCTCTTACTGAAGCGTTCAGACACTCGGTTTTCCCTTGCGCGATCTGCGAGTGTGAAACGTCCCCTTAGAAAAATTATACAAGACTGTGCTTAAACTGACACACAATATTTTTAGCGCAACGCAATCTGACTTTCAATAATCCCTACAAAAGAATGGCCCTGACTAACATTAACCTATACCTTTCACAAATCACTTACCTCACCAAAAATCTTCGTTGCTCTAACTACTGCAATAAAGCGAGCGCCACTACTGCCAAAATAATAAAAGATTCAAACTACTGAAGGCACTAACTACTGATAGGCATAGTTAGCAAATGAAAGATTTTGATAGAGAACAAACAACGTATTTACCTTAATAGGCATTATATATATAGCAGTTCATGACATCCAGTCTTACAAATTACAAAACTCCGCCATCTCTCTCCCCACGTCCACCACTGCTGGTGGCTCACCTCCAACTGCGCAACGTTACGCGCTGTTAACATCCACCTACCCAACACTACAATGGCGAGTATTACAACAATGCCAACCAGCCACTGACAGCTCACAGCACAGCCAGTGATTTTTCACACAGAGCGCTATGTGGCGTTACCAATAAAAAAACCTAAACAGCCTACTTACAAGTGGAGCAGAAAGGGACGGGGGGAGAGGAATATGACTTTGGCGCGAATAGTGCCCTGCGCCACACACCGCTTGGTGGTTAGCGGAATATATATGTAAATGTAGATGATTAATGAGAAAGTCTGAATACTTTTCTCTAATCTTCATTGACTTCTCAACTTCATCTCAACTTTTCCATGAAGAACAGAAATTCTCGACGAGATAGTACGAAAACGCCTGCCACGTTCGGTGCCTACTCGATGGAATTTACAGTCACGTAGTGTCAATATTGTTCTTGAATATAAGGAAGATAATATCAAGTGCATGAGTAATATGAATAATGGGGAAAAACTGCGTAATGAAAACACCATCCTACAAGCCTTTGGTTCTGTAACGATTTTAAAGGACGAACGGTTCTTTTTATCGCTCTCCTTTTTTCATAAAATTATGATCAATGTGGATACTTTGTATAAACAGTACAAAAATGAGTTATTGGCCCAACATATGGACGAGATCAGCTGCTAACTTTTGAGCATGAACTTACAAAAATTAAAAACGAGTAAATGAAAATTCAACATACTTGCTGTTTACTGCATTCATCTCTTGGTCTCCCTCTACGATTTTTACCCTCCACGCTGCCCTCCAATACTAAATTGGTGATCCCTTGATGCCTCAGAATATGTCCTAGCAAGCGATCCCTTCTCGTAGTCAGGATGTGCCACAAATTTCTCTTGTCCCCAATTCTATTCAATACCTCCTCTTTATTTATGTGATCTACCCATCTGCTCTTCAGAATTCTTCTGTAGCACCAGATTTCGAAAGCCTTATTCTCTTCTTGTCTAAACTATTTATCGTCCACGTTTCACTTCCATACGTGGCTACACTCCATACAAATACTTTGAGAAACGACTTCCTGACACAAATCTATACTCGATGTTAACAAATTTCTCTTCTTCAGAAACGCTTTCCTTGCCCTTGCCAGTCTACATTTTATATCCTCTCTACTTCGACCATCATCAGTTATTTTGCTCCCCAAATAGCAAAACTCATATTCTACTTTAAGCGTCTCATTTCCTAATCTAAATCCCTCAGCATCACCCGATTTAATTCGACTACATTCCATTATCCTTATTTTTCTTTTGTTGATGTTCATCTTATGTGCTCCTTGCTGGATTACATAATAGATAATAATCTTTGTGATACTTTGAGCGAAAATATGAACTTCTTGAAAGCGATAATTGCAATTCCTACGACCAGATCAGAAACCGAACGCTGTTTTTCATCACTAAAATGCATCAAAACCTTCTTGCGGAATGCTATGGTCCAAGAAAGACAATCAGCATTCGCAGGGCTCTATTGAACGAGACTTCATTTTAGGAATTCCTGTCTTCAATCAAACAGTGACTGAAAAATCAGCAAACATGATGGAAAGGAGAATGGAGCTCCTGTACAAGTGATCACATTAAAATTCAAATATATATTCTAACGGTGTTAACATCAGTACTGCGGAAAATGGTTAGAAAAACAGGTCTACTATTTTTTACGTACGTAGGGTTGCAATCCATCTTAATTTCTTTTATTATTCTGTGTACACGTTTGGTGTTATTGCGAGTAGATGCTGCAGTGACATGTCCGAGCGCTCTGTTTATATCATGCGTAACAGAAACATGAGCAGTGAGCTAATTCTCTCTCCTTTGTCAATGTATTTCTTTGTGACAAAGTGCACCACCATGTTTTTTCGTCATGAGCCGCAACTGACTCACCTGTTCTGGTAGAACATGTGCCTTTTCGAGTGCTACAAAACATCTACTTCATGCACGATGGAGCTCCTCTTCATTTCAGCGTTAATGTTCGTGGGTTTCTAGATAACAGATGCCGTGACGGATGGTTAGGTAGATGTGGGTCAATGCCTTGGCTCCCACACTCTCCGGACATAAACCCACTAGACTTTTATGTGTGGGGGCATCTGAAAGCTCTTGTGTACGAAACCCTTGCACATGATGTACAGTCTTCGTGCCCATGTTGTGGGAAGCTGTGAAACAAGACGCAAATCTCCAGCAATGTATGAGCATACCACGGATTCAATGCGACGGCTTGTTGAGGCATGTATCTTTGCTAACAAGATGCTGTGGGAAGCTGTGAAACAAGTCGCAAATCTGCAGCACTGTATGAGCGCATCACGGATTCAATGCGACGGCGTGTTGAAGCATGTATCTTTGCTAACAGGAGACGTTTTGAACATTTCATTTAGGAAACGTGTTTCATAATGTGCTGGTACGTTCTTTGCCTGGGTGTCTCAAGAGTAATGTGTTCAGCTGATGTAGAAACCCAGCTCTAAATTGGAAATAAAGTGTTTCCGGACCAATGTCCATATCACTTATTTTCTTCCTGTACGTGTGAGTAATGTTTCCTGAAAGTTTTGTGCCGTACTATATTTCCCGTTTATGCGATAAATCATTTCTGGAGAACATTTCAATGCATCCTTCAATAGGCTATAGCATATTACTTTTCTCAATCTTCAAACAGTTCCATTTGTAATTAATGACCCTTCTGTCGATTACTCACAAGTATTTCTTACTTATGTTCCCCTCTTAATCTTGTTTTCTAAGTAAAACAAAGACCATACATATAAAATACACGAACACAACTATATACTGACATGTAATATTAGACATAAGTATAGTAGTACCCAAAAAAATCGATAATACTATTCCCAACGTTGTGGACGGATTCCATATAAGAGGCAATAAAGGAGCATTCGCTATTATTAGCAATAGGACGTTCCGTGGCAGGTGCCTGACACTGTTATCCAGCCATTGTTGCTGCGGCTTTGGAGTTGGAAGAGGGCTCAAACGGGATTCCAGCAGATGAGATGTTTTGATAGCAGCCTCAAGGTTAGCCAGCTTTAGCTTGCTGGTCTTTCGAAAGACAAAGCAAAACATGGAAGAAAGTTCAAAACTGAACTGCTTCTTTTGTTTCTGCAATTGGTGTAAGCCGAAATTGGTCTGCTACGTTAAATTATTGTTTTTTAGTTTAGTGTATTCACAAATACATTTGAGGCTTGCGATACAATAGATAGTGTACCGTTATTTGTTATTTTTACTTTTTGGTTTTCTTTGTTCTTGGTAGTATAGTTAATACTGTTTCAAGTATAAACATAAGAGAATACAAGTTTCCATAGCGTACCCTAAATCAGTTTCTGTTTATTCATCGAATACTGCCACATAACTATGAGTGAAACAATTGTGAATAGATAACGAGCTTTACAATATCATGAAATACACTCCTGGAAATGGAATAAAGAACACATTGACACCGGTGTGTCAGACCCACCATACTTGCTCCGGACACTGCGAGAGGGCTGTACAAGCAATGATCACACGCACGGCACAGCCGACACACCAGGAACCGCGGTGTTGGCCGTCGAATGGCGCTAGCTGCGCAGCATTTGTGCACCGCCGCCGTCAGTGTCAGCCAGTTTGCCGTGGCATACGGAGCTCCATCGCAGTCTTTAACACGGGTAGCATGCCGCGACAGCGTGGACGTGAACCGTATGTGCAGTTGACGGACTTTGAGCGAGGGCGTATAGTGGGCATGCGGGAGGCCGGGAGGACGTACCACCGAATTGCTTAACACGTGGGGCGTGAGGTCTCCACAGTACATCGATGTTGTCGCCAGTGTTCGGCGGAAGGTGCACGTGCCCGTCGACCTGGGACTGGACCGCAGCGACGCACGGATACACGCCAAGACCGTAGGATCCTACGCAGTGCCGTAGGGGACCGCACCGCCACTTCCCAGCAAATGAGGGACACTGTTGTTCCTGGGGTATCGGCGAGGACCATTCGCAACCGTCTCCATGAAGCTGGGCTACGGTCCCGCACACCGTTACGCCGTCTTCCGCTCACGCCCCAACATCGTGCAGCCCGCCTCCAGTGGTGTCGCGACAGGCGTGAATGGAGGGACGAATGGAGACGTGTCGTCTTCAGCGATGAGAGTCGCTTCTGCCTTTGTGCCAATGATGGTCGTATGCGTGTATGGCGCCGTGCAGGTGAGCGCCACAATCAGGACTGCATACGACCGAGGCACACAGGGCCAACACCCGGCATCATGGTGTGGGGAGCGATCTCCTACACTGGCCGTACACCTCTGGTGATCGTCGAGGGGACACTGAATAGTGCACGGTACATCCAAACCGTCATCGAACCCATCGTTCTACCATTCCTAGACCGGCAAGGGAACTTGCTGTTCCAACAGGACAATGCACGTCCGCATGTATCCCGTGCCACCCAACGTGCTCTAGAAGCTGTAAGTCAACTACCCTGGCCAGCAAGATCTCGGGATCTGTCCCCCATTGAGCATGTTTGGGACTGGATGAAGCGTCGTCTCACGCGGTCTGCACGTCCAGCACGAACGCTGGTCCAACTGAGGCGCCAGGTGGAAATGGCATGGCAAGCCGTTCCACAGGACTACATCCAGCGTCTGTACGATCGTCTCCATGGGAGAATAGCAGCCTGCATTGCTGCGAAAGGTGGATATACACTGTACTAGTGCCGACATTGTGCATGCTCTGTTGCCTGTGTCTATGTGCCTGTGGTTCTGTCAGTGTGATCATGTGATGTATCTGACCCCAGGAATGTGTCAAAGTTTCCCCTTCCTGGGACAATGAATTCACGGTGTTCTTATTTCAATTTCCAGGAGTGTATAATTTCATACGAAGCTCCCTGAGGGGGAAAACAGCAAAAGAAATCACACAAACATCTACAATATCGCTACCAACTCTCAAATGAAATCTGTAATATTATTTCCACTAGCCACCAGCAAGCTTCAGCACCTAACTAACCGATAAAAGAGAATGAAATATGGTGCAGGAGGGAGGTACGTGCCCGCTACCCAATATAGTAGGAACTGTAAACGCGCAAACATAAATACAGCAAATATATTATTCGCGCTAGCGCAGAGGAAAGAGTAGACGGAAATGGTTGTCTGAAGCAACAGTTGAGAATTTGGCCTGAAACAAATCAACCGGTCTGGTAGACCCTGACAGACCTGAATCACAGCTGTGGCAGGACGCTGTGCCACAAGCTGTCACTCAACGAGGATAACCGCCGGACCTGTTTGGTGAGTTCTTTTGCATCAAAATGCCACTGAATTCTCTGCCCACATGTTGTTCGTAGTTCTGGAGAATTCTTTCCACTGTTTACGCCAGGCTGTGCTACTTTGTATAAAGAGTGACTGTCTCATTGATATCCAATCATCCAGAAACAATAAACCCGCCCTACGCGTTAAGCGTATGTGAAAAACCAAAGCCACAGCTCTCAGAATGAAACGAACTGGATGTAGGTCGTATACCTTTCCTGTGCCACAGTGCCATACCGAGAGGATTGTACTGTGTAACATGAAACATTAGAGATTAAATATTGCAACTACCAGCAAAGTTCCAAAGGTTTCCAGGTCGTATCCGAAAAAAAAAAATCACAATTTGATAATGAAAGAGCGTACGGTACAGTGAAGTCATTGCTTAACAGGATTATAAACTTCGAATAGTAGTATAAACTTTCTATACTTATTGTTAACGAAGATTCAAGCACAAGGCGTCTTGAGGAATAGGACCCATTACGTTGTCTTCGGTGGCGAGTGTTCATAGGAGGCAAGGGTGTAGCCAGGAGTGCCCTAGGAAAATATGATAGGACCCCTCTTCTTCTATATATACATAAATGATCTGGAGGACAGGGTGAGCAGCAATCTGCAGTTATTTTTAATGATGCTGTGGTGCACGGAAAGGTGTCGGCGTTGGGTGATTGTAGGAGGATACAAGATAACATATAAAACTTGTATTTTGTGTGATGAATGGCAGCTAGCTATAAATTAGAAGAGTGTAAGTTAACGCATATGAGTAGGAAAAGCAGTCTCGTAATGTTCGAATAAAGCATTAACACCGGGAATTTTCGCAATCGAGGAGGATTATTCATAATGCATTAGTAGTGTGCTTCTTGACAGACTCGGGTCGATTAAATATCTAGGCGAAACGTTACAAAGCGATGCGAAGTGGGACGAGTATGTAAGGATTGTAGTGGGGAAGGCTAATAGCCAGCTTCGGATTATTCGAGAGTTTTAGGAAAGTGTGTTACATACGTAAAGGAGACAGCAAATAGAATACTAGTGTGACTTCTTTTTGAGTAGTGCTGGGCTTTTTGGGATCCCCTTCAAGTCGGATTAAAGGAATACATGAAAGCAATTCATAGGAGGACTGCTGGATTTTCTACCGATAGGTGCATTCAACACACAAATGTTATGGAAATGCTTCCGTAACTCAGATGGAAATCACTGGAAGTAAGGCGACAAGGCGACGTTCTTTTCGCGGAACGCTACTGAGAAAATTTAGACAATGAGAATTTGATGCTGACTGCAGAGCGTTCCTGCTGCCACCGATATAAGCTCATTGGATAAGAAATTAGTAACCCTAGGAAAATCATTACAAGCATCATTTGATACCATGTTATTCCGCTGCTGGACATTGTAACCACCTAGATTCGATTGGAAAGTAAACCCATAAGGTTGTGCAGGTACTTCGCTTCAAGGTTACGCCACGCACTGAGGATTCGATCTCGCAATTCCACCAAATTGCATGGATGCCGATGTCTGCGATTCGCCTGCTACTCCTGCATGTCCCACAGATTTTCTGTGTGGTTGAAGTCAGGTGATTTTTCCGGCCAGTTGAGATGTAACAGAGTGGGGGAGTGTTTAGAAACCAGTCACATATTCTTTCAGCCTGATGAAGTTAGCTGTTTGTGCCTGTATCGGCAATGGCCTCTTTCGAGGGGACTGACTTCAGATGATCGTTGCACGCAGTTCCCGTCGCAATGTTCTCTCGCTGACACGCCGGAATGGACCCTTCATTCACTGCCTGCAGAAAGACGTCACGTGTGCAAGCGTTTTTGAGTCACAATCCATGAAACTGGTCTCCGGTCCCTCTCAGTCAGGATCTTCTTCCGATAACAATTCTGTCGTCGTGTGTCGTGGCAACCACTGCTTCTAGACACGTTGAACAGTCCGCTGCGTAACACCAATAGATCCAGCAACTTCACACATCGTATGGCCATGAGCGTGTCACCGCTAGGCTCGATCAGCGCGCAGATATTATGGAGATGCTTCGTGAACTCGAATGGGAATCCCAGGAGAGAAGATGACGCTCTTTTCGCGAGACATTATTTCAGAAAGTGGGAAAACCAGCATTTGAGGGTGACTGCACATCATTTCTACTGCCAACAAAGCGCATTTCTAATAAGGACCATAAGGATAAGATTAGAGAAATTAGGACTCGTGCAGGAGCATATGGATATTCGTTTTTCCTTCGCTCTGTTTGCGAGTGGAAAAGGAAGGGAAGTGACTAGTGGTAGTACAACGTACTCTCCGCCACGCACCGTACGGCGGCTTGCAGACTATGTATGTAAATGAAGATGTAGATGTAGGATATTTTGACAGAAAAAGCAACTAAAAATGTTCAGCATTCCGGATAGCGTCGGAGAAGTCGTCATGTATTGGTGGATCTGTTAGGGTCATTCAAGAAGAAATGAGCCGGATACTGCAAATCAAAACCGCTGAAGTTATCGTAATGCCATTGCCTTCCGAAAAAGGTATGGTCCATATAAGAGAGCAGAGTGCCGAAACTCGCCGCTAGAGGGCCATGGACGCCCATTCACGTGACGACAGAGCGAGCATGCGCATGTGTCGACCGTCCTCTGCACTCAGTCGTCCTGAAAACAGAAGAATAAAGGTTTGAAATTAAGAGGAAGGGGGTGTTTCCTGACAGTGGAAGGAATAGGATAAACGGGAATTCATGAAATAATGGCACAAGTGTGCGATGAGCACTGCGTGTCCGTTGCAAGCATCAAGGGGTGGCATAAGCGATTTTAGGAGGGATACAACACAGTTGATACCATATCCAGCAGGTGGAGGTCCTCACTGTTGAAGATCGGCGAGTTACGGCAACAAGGATTGCCCCGCAGGTCGAACTGTACGTCGGAATTGTAACAGGCGTTCAGTGTTCCGCGTCACTTGCGCCATTCTTCGATGAATTTCCGTTTCCCACACTCCTTCCGCTGTAAGAAAACTTACTAAACCCCTTTGCTCTTGTTCTGGCGCAACCACAAGTGCCTGAAAGAAGCTGAAGAACGGAAGAACGGAAGACCAGAGAAGGCGGTGGAATGACGTCGGCCAATGGTGCGCTGCTTAGGACCGCGCCACGGCAGGAGCGAAACGTGCAAGAAGTGAATATAAGCGCCGCTCCTGCCAGCCTCCGCCGGACATTAGTCCTCACTCTCGGTCTTTAGTGGAACGTACTCGCGGAGCGTGCTACAAGAACAGCTAGTAGTGATCCTTAGCAGTTGCTTGTCTGGACTTGTCTATAGTGACGAACATAACTCTTTGGATGTCGCTCTTCGTGGCGACTACTACTTGTAAACTTGTAAATCTTCAACTTAAGTATTGTCAGTCTGCTTTATAGAAATAAAACTATTACTGTTATTTGCTTGAACTGTTGTACAGCATTCCCAGAATGCTGCATCCCTTAGGCACCTTATACGAGACGAGTGGGCGAGACCCAACAGCATTACGGACTGCAGCGGACGGTCGACGAGTACCCTGGCGTCTCGAGGATGTGTGCCCACTTCCCTCTAGCGGCGAGTTTGGAGCCACAGCGCTCTTCTAGGGACCACACCTTCTTCCGTACGCAGTGGTAATATGATACAGTGATTTTCAAGTTACAGCCTCCGGCAACTTTCTTTTTGAAGGACGCTTAAATGACAGTCATAATACAGCATCCCTTCTAGAAGGTTGATAAAACTGCGTCCTCATTTTTAAAAAGTACAGTTTTGTATCAAAATGTTAATTGCATCCCATTCGAGCATTCATAAACGAGACATGTGTTAATTTCGATGTCCACAGTCACGCAATAGGCCGCTCTTTGAGCAGCATCATGTATGGGAGGGCGTTCAATAAGCAATACAAATTTTTTTTCTCGAATGATGTTGGTTGGAAAAAAATGTAGAATTTGTTGTGGGACATCGTGGGATATTCCCCCGTCGCTCCCTATAGTTGCACGAAGTTTCGATTGGTGAAGGCGCTATAGGTAGCCTTCAAAATGGTGTCTGTAGCGGAGGCGCGTTCCAAGTAGAGAGCTGTTATTGAGGTTCTTTCGGCGCAAAACCAGAGTATCGCAGATATTCATAGGCACTTGTAGGATGTATACGGAGACCTGGCAGTGAACAAAAGCAAGGCCAGACGTTGGGCGAGACGTCTGCCATCATCGCAACAAGGTCGCACAAACCTGTCCTATCTCCCGCGTACTGGGTGGCCGCACACAACTGCGACTTGTGCAGTGTTGGATCGTGCGGACACACTGATTGGAGGAGATCGATGGATCAAATTCAAACATCTCGCTGCACAACTGGACGTCTCTGTTGGTAGTGCTGACACACTTGTCCATCAATTAAGGTACTATAATGTGTGTACCAGCTGGGTTCCTCGCCGCCAAACAGAAGACCACAAAAGAGCAACGAATGGCCATCTGTGCGCAATTGCTTGCGCATCACGAGGTTGACCGTGACAATTTTTGTTGAACTTAGTTACAGGCGCTGAAACATAGATTCATCACTCCGAACAAGCGACAACCCATGGAGTGGCGCCACACTACCTCTTCTCCGAAGGAAAAGTTCAAAACTCCGTCCTCAGCCGGTAAAGTCAGGGCGACGCTCTTCTCGGATTATTCTGTTTGATGCCCTCCGTCACGGTGCAACCATCAACTCTGAAGCATATTGTGCTACCCTCAGGAAATCGAGGAATCGACTACAGCGAGTTCGTGGCCTCAAAAATACAAACTAACTCTTCCTTCTCCATGACAATGCAAGGCCTCACTCAAGTCTGCTCAACCGAGAGGAGCTCACAAAACTTCATTGGACTGTTCTTCATCCATCCTACATCCCACATCTCGCACCTTCCGACTTTCATCTGTTTAGCCCAATGAAGGTTGCACTCCGGAGGAAGCAGTACGTGGATGTTGTGGAGATTATTGATGCAGCAAGACGTCGACCAGTGAAATGGTAGCATGCGTAAGGTGACGTAACGCCGTCGCATTGAACGGAGAATGTTGAAAAATAGGTTTTCCAGCCAAAAGAGAGGGGAGTAATATGGCGTATTGGAATGGTGAATAAAGCCAACCTGCTTTCAGAAAAAAAATGCGTTCTATTACTTACTGAACGCAGCAACATATGTATCGTTGCACACAGCCACATTACACGCTACAGATCGGAGCACACCAGCGGCAGAGCGTTGTTACTTGGGTCAGCGAAGCGGAAAAGTCGACCTAGTAATTTGCATGACACGTAGTACTTCAACTAATAGTGAGAACAGAATAAAAAATTAGGAGGCGTTACTTCTTAACTCGCCCTCTTATGTCAGTATCCCTTCTCCTTCAAGATCAGTAACGTTTTCACGAATAGCTCGTTGGCCAGTCAGTAAAGTGGCTAGGCTCAAAAATCAGCTGTTGCAGGTATCTGGATTTGAATCGTGTACTGTCATTAGCTGTTACAGAACGTATTATGTGCTTGCACACATAATTCACCATGTTAGACAGTCTAATTAGCAGAATGGTGGCAAGACACGTAGGATAACGACTAAACTGATAGGCTATTTTATACGAAAATTACTCCAGAATGATGGCTTACTTTAAGGAAGGTCATTGTCCAAGGAAGGTGATCAGTTTAACCTCTCTAAAAGCGACCATGTAGACCTATAAGTGGAATCTGAACATGAGAGTGCGATGCCGAATTTTCTCATTGTGGTAACACAGATGTGTAAATTGTAGTAGTTCCCTGTGATATTTCGTTAAAAATACGTTAACTTTATTACCGTCTCTGAATTCCACGTGCTGTAGATATCTTCTACGGCCGCTCTTGGGCTGCAGTCGCCAGCATTGCAGAGATAGCCAGGTTACGCAATACGCTGTAATGATTAAAATTTATTTGCAAAAATCGGCTGAATATCAGCTTGTGACAAATAAGTATTTTAAACCGAGGAAATTAACTGCCAAATTTGTTTTCCTGAAACTTGACAGAGCAGCAAGATGCCATATACTTTTTACCTCACAAATGATGGCCTGGGAGCGGTTTATTGAAGTAGCATTTCAGAGCTATTGCGAAAATGTTGTGCTGAGAGTAGGTTTATAAAGTAACATAATTAACAAAGTATTCGATGCTGTGTAGTAGCCACTCAAAGTGTGTATTAACTAAAGTATAAATTGAAAATTTATTATGCCGATGAGGACACGATCAACTGTGTAACGGCACACTTTCAACATTCTGTTACCGCCAGGTCTGCTATACAAACATGATTCTAATCAGTCTGTTCATTGGCCGTGCGGTTCTAAGCGCGTCAGTCTGGAACCGCGAGACTCTTTTCTTTCAAAAGTGCTAATTCTGCAAGGTACGCAGGAGAGCTTCTGTAAAGTTTGGAAGGTAGGAGACGAGGTACTGGCAGAAGTAAAGTTGTGAGGACGGGGCGTGAGTCGTGCTTGGGTAGCTCAGTTGGTAGAGCACTTGCAAGCGAGAGGCAGAGATCTCGAGTTCGAGTCTCGGCCCGGCACACAGTTTTAATTTGCCAGTAAGTTTCAGGGATTCTTTTGCTTACATGTTACAGAACGCGAAGCATCTAGATGAGGGCAGGAGTGCACTATCCACAGAAAGACTATCGGTATTGCAGAAGGGATCGCATCAGCGAATATTGAGTGTAAGAGTGTACAACCCCAAATATGGAGCTATAAAGGTGATTTACCCGAAGGACGGCAAAATTTATGTGCCGTCAAGATTCTCGACTATCAGTGTTGGTGAACTTGACTTTCTTAACAACTGCACTCGTGGATAGACTGAACATGGGCAGATCTGATTTCGAAAATAGTGATACGAACTGATATACTTTTTCACTTATATCTAGTAGAAAAATTGTGTGTATAAAATGTCAGTTCCTATTAACAAAGTGTCTATGTGGAACTATAAGAGATATTAATATTTGCTATCCAAAAGAAAACTGTTGCAGCTCTGTGTATAATATTCACAAAAGTGTTTAGTTCTCTCATACAAAATCATTTGTTTTAGTTATGATCTAAACGCTTTTTCAGAAAATAATACAGTATCTCAAGAAGGAGTATTTTACGGATTCTAAACACTTTGTAGTTTTTAAAATGTATGATAGGTATGAGTTTATCTATTACACTCAGCTGTTTCTGTCTATGTATAACAAACAGTCATAGTTCAATGAGGGACATATTACTCATTGTATATAGTTTGCCCGCAAAATACAAGTCAAGATGATTTCGGTTTTATTCAATCAGATACAGCTGTCAAAACTTGATTATCTATCGGAGATATCTTCAAATATTTATTCTGATTGTAACAATCTACTGTTTGCAAATAGATGATATTCTAGACAATGTTGAAGACGAAGCAGAATCTCTATTAAATTCATGAGTTTCCACTGTGCACGACAGTACAAAATGTCAAACGATTTGTGTTGCAAGTCTAAGTTAGGAGTGATTTATTGAAATAAAATGTAAAACCAAGAAATTATAATAAAGTGTGTATCTATAGCGTTTTGGTATCGGGACACTGCTTTATGTTTATAGTCTCAGTTTAATATTGCAAAAATAAAGGGTTTTGATGGTATACCTCTTGAGTGGTTTGTATGTCAAGGTTGTTCCTTATTTATTCAAGGAGCTCCTCATTTGACATCATGTGATTGAATGGACCCCGTTCCACATCAACACGTTCATGAAAAAAAAGTGCGGTGGTCGCTGGAATTAAAGTAGAGAACCCTGCGTCAGTTATAAGTGATAATCACGATACCAGTCTTGTAAAACACATTTATTATATCAATTGTTTAGACATGCAAGAATGGCCGTTTTATATTAATTTATGGTTTTATATTCATTTTTAGTTTGTACAATGTCTTTGTGTTGCTAGATAGCGATGCAGCAAATAATAAAACAGTAAAAAGAATTTAGTTTGAAGCAGTTGTTTGCTGATAGCTGTGTACTGCTTTATATGTTTCCGGTGAAGGAGGGTGAGGGAGGTGTTGGGCTGGGCTGTATGTGACGTTTTGCAAATAGGGAAGGGCAACAGACGCTCAGCTCTCAACGAACATTCTTCGCAACGGCTTCCGCGAACTTTTCCAATCAGTTTCGTAGTAATCTCTTCCAGTCCACTCACGGTGACTTTCTCAAAATGGGTCACCGTTCCATTACTAACGGGCTTACATGTTGCAAGTTGCCAAAATCAGTGCGTCAGATGGCCATATCAGGAAGCGTTTTTGGCGTTTTCTGGTTCGGTGCACAGGGCTTTGTGTCTACAAAAACAAGGTTACGATCTGTACTGTCACAGCTTAACACGTCGTTACGGACGCAGCCAGGGACAACGTGAGCGCCATACCCGTGGAACCTGTCGCAGCCCTCGCGAAGGCCGTGAAGTTTGTGCGGCCAGTCGCACGAAACCAATAAGTCAGGTAGGGAAGGATGCTTACCAGAAGTGCAGCTAGACTTCAAAAGAAAAATAGCGTTTTGCCGAACCTATTCGAGTCAGGTTTTAAAGTGGTACAGTTACTCTTCGAACCGGATTTAAATAGGCGCTCAGTCAGCAAAAGTGCAGACTAACATTTAAAAATTCATAAAAACGGGTATTAAGGATTTCCCATTGGAATTTTCTATGAGTATTTTAAAAGCTCTAGGCTTAACGTCTGTACAGGTTCTGAATATTGTTTTGATGTAGTAGGTTTCGAAACATTCTGGTAAATATAGAGGTACAGAACTTTTTTTTCATATTGCCAACCAGATTCACTTCGTTTTCCTCTGTTACAGGACACTAGATAACGTTTATCTGGATACTTCTTCTTTGCAATTGCTGGAATGTTCATTGAGAAACTGACATTATCCTTTGCGTCTCTCAAATGTAAAGAAGATGAGCTAGTGAACGGCGTCCTCTTGCTGTACATTCTATGAGGTGCAGTCATTCCAATAATTATAATGCAGTGTTTACACGAAAGTCTGACAAGATTTTGTTTTTCTCACCTGTGATTTTATGGTGCACAACATAGACAGTGAATATGCATGTCGAGAATATGAGAGAAGTCTTTGTCGCAACTTTTTGCTATTTTCTTCTTCATAATCAGCGAGCGATGTGGCGCAGTGGTTAGCACGCTGGACTCGCATTCACGAGGATGACGGCAAACCCGCACCCAGCCATACAGATTTAAGTTTTTTTGTAATTTCCCTAAATCGATCCAAATCAATGGTTCCTTTGAAAGGGTGCGGCCGCTTTCCTTCCTCATCCTTGACACAATTCGAGCTTGTGCTCCGTCTCTAATGACCTCGATGTCGACGAGACGTTAAACTCAATCTTCATTCCTTTTCCTTCCTCATTAGGAACGTAGTTTCATCGTAAATTTTAGGACAAAATTACTATCATTGCCTTAAATATCACAAAATCTGTATTGCTGCCTAAAACACGGTTTACGAGATTTGTAATTGCATCTTATTTACAAAACCAATACCGCTTAGAAGCCATTTTGCAGCTGCAGAAAGAAGATTCAAACTGCTATATCACACCGCAGAGACACCACAAAAATCGGAAAAAAACGAATTTTGAGCTGAATGCATTGTTTTATTTCATCCAGTGTCCTACGCCGAGACATAGGCTCTTGAGGTATGTCAAAAAAATGGATAAATGTAGTAACCTTGAAGAACACAGAACGCCACCAACCCTTATTGCTGAATACGTCCCGCACAGCTGCCACTGATTTCTCTGCAGAGGGCATGTAGAAACCTAGTGGCCTTATAGTAGTGTAAATTGTGGAATTCAGCTGAAACGCAAACTTGTAATTTGTCAACTTGCTGATCCTTAGGAAAAGCGAGTGAGACCCAGAGTTTATTTTCGAAAAGATATGAGTAGGGGGTCTGTGGGCATACGGTAACTGTATAAACCATTTGTGACCATATAACTGCACTATGATGACTTATACAGAGCGCTGTAACTATGAAAGCTGGGCTTGCCGAATGTTGCAATAGCTAGATGGCAGCACGACGAACATGCATCGTCAGACGATAGGGATGGGATTTCGACAAGCGTCGAAAAATCTGTTTGGTCGCAACATTTGCCTCAAAATGCAGCATCAATTAAAAAGTTAACTTTTGCAAAAATGCAACCAAAGTAGAAGAAATATAACGAGATATTTTATTTACCAAAATGATGCTACTGTAAGCTGTAATTAAGAGACAGTAATCTCACTCATTACTCTATGAAAACTATGTTTTGCAGGTGTTTTACTCGGCATATGTGTGTCTTCAATATCTCTTAGACGTTTCCCATGACTTGATACAAAATCTCATCTTGGATACTACGAATTTTGAGCTGAATACATTGTTTTATTTTATCCAGTGTCCTACGCCGAGACATGTAGGCCCTTGAGATATGTCAAAAAAATGGATAAATCTAGTAACCTTGAAGAACAGAGAACCCCACCAACCCTGACTGCTGAATGCGTTCTGTACAGATGCCACTGATTTCTCTGCAGAGGGCATGTAAAACTAGTGGCCTCAAAGTACTGTAAATTGTGGAATACAGGTGAAACGAAAACTTGTGACTTGTCAACTCGCTGATCCTTAGGGACTTCACTTTTTAAATTTTCTAACCTACCTGCCCGAATAAGGAATCCAACGTTCCACACTCCGATCCGCGGAATGCCAATTTTGTTTCTCCTGATGACTACGTCCTCCTATGTTGACCCCGCCCGGAGATCCGAATGGTGGACTGTTTTACCTCCGGAATATTTTACACAATTGGACGCCATAATCATTTAACCACACAGTAGAGCTGCATGCCCTCGGGAAAAATTACGGGTGTAGTTTCCCCTTGTATTCATCCGTTCGCAGTAACAGCACAACAAGGCCGTTTTGGTTGGTATTAGAATGCCACATCAGTCAATCATCCGGTCTGTGGCCACTGTAATTACTTTGAAAAGGCTGCTATCCCTCTTCAGGAACCACAGGTTTATCTGGACTCTCAGCAGATACACCTCCGTTGTGGTTGCACCTACGGTGTGGCTATCTTATCACTGAGGCACGCAAGCACCAAAAATGTGCAAATGTGTGTGAAATCTTGTGGGACTTAACTGTTAAGGTCATCAGTCCCTAAGCTTACACACTACTTAACCTAAATTATCCTAAGGACAAACACACACACCCATGCCCGAGGGGGACTCGAACCTCAGCCGGAACCAGCCGCACAGAGACACAGTCCCTTTGACTGTTCAGCGCCCTAGACCGCTCGGCTAATTCCGCGCGGCCGCAAGTCACCCCATCGACGGTTGATGGGGGTGAATTTCACTGAAAACCATTTACTTATTTAAAAACCGAAAACTTTACTATTGCGGCTGTGTAAACTGATATTCCGGTTTTTTACCCAGTTACAGTTAAAAAATGAGAAAAATCTGTTATAACCGAGACCAAACAAATACCGAAAAATGCAGGTTATTCAGAACTAAAATACCGATGTCGGCTTTAACTGGTCAGTTTTCCCATCCCTATTGGACAGTCGGTTACCTGAGTCAGGTAGGCTACGTTTCCTCGCGCACTTTTCTTAGAAATGCTTTGACGCCCACGCCCTATTGAATGCCCCACCAAGACTCAGAAAAATTACTAGCTAGCCCAAATTCAAATCCAGGTGCAGTTAATGGAAAAATACTGTGTTACTGATTAATAATAAATTCCACTATCATCATGCAAAATACATTTGCATATCAATACGCGACGTATACCATATATTACGAACGCTAAAAGGATCTCTTTGACTGCAGTCTGGAAACAACGACCTTCCCTTTCCCCCAACAGTGATTAAGTGAGTCAAGAACATTGATTACTGCCAGGCGCTCATGCGCCAGTTACAGTATCTTTGTATGTGCCGATATCTCGTGAATGGTAGGCTGTCTTAATTTTATTTCTACTTCCTAGATAACACAAAATGCTTGCGGTGTCATCGTAATTTAGATATTTGTGTACTTATTGTGTTTTTGCTAAGAAAAAGTATGTCCGTAGCGCTGTAGTATTTTAGAGTATTATATGTTTCGTTTTCTTTTGGTAAACAGACTATGTTCGGTGCTGCTGTGAAATTTCTGTATCTTTTTCTTGACAAATAATATCATGTTCATGGACTGAGGGTCGCAGCGCTGTACTTTCAGACGTATTTGTTCTTTACGTTTTCTGCGATAGACTGCATTTGGTAGTGCTATGACACCTTTTCATTCCAGTTTCATTAATGTGTTTCTCTTATGCTACTGTGTCGTAATTCTTTTCTACTTTACTGTATTTTTTAATTCTTATTGTATTTTGACTGCGCTGTACTGCCCAATCTTATAACGGATGTTATTGTGTATAACCTTCTTCGATTATTGCGTTGTCTAACTCAACAAAAGCAAATTTGTAAATTCAAGTGAATGACTTTTACTAGCTAAAAGTAGTATAGTACACCAAACGACTTTCATGGAATTTATTTTCCGTTCTTATTACTTCGCACTTATGATCCTTGTTTTCCCTTTCTTGTGGGTAAACCCCCCCCCCCCCTCGATCCCACCCCGTCCTTCCCCCTCACCTGTAGCGGAATTCTAATGCCAACTCTTCCTTTCCTAAAATGCATTGGAATTTAGAAACAATTTTTCGTGAGGAATATAAGCATATAAGCTGCTATCATCGCTGAGATCGATAGCTACATCAGTGCATCTCGTTTCGCATTTGTTTAGTGCACATTTGGAAGTAACTGGCGCCAAGAAGGACAAAGACTAGTTAGTAATTGGCTGACTCACGCGACGGAACCGGTAAAGAATCAAGTTACGAAAGGATGTTAATTTTGTGATAAAAATGTACTCAGTGATGAGTAATCTTAAGAGCACATCACGTACCGATAACGTTGATTCGCGAAATGTGTGATAAAGCCGCGCGGAGCGGCTGTGCGGTTTGAGGCGTCACGTCATGGATTGTGCGGCCCCTTCCGCCGGAGGTTCGAATCCTCCCTTGGTCATAAGTTAGTTTAAGTAGTGTGTAAATCTAGGGACCGATGACCTGAGCAGTTTGGTCCATTAGAAATTCACACACACACACATTTGTGATGTTAAATAGAAACGGAAGAAATACTAGTTCACGCCTGCGTGCACCTACCTTGCCACGTGAATGGAAACAATGGATTAACTTTATTTGCCACGAACGCCGATACTGGTGGACTGCAGTGATTGGATGTCAATGTGACATATGATTTAGATTGTGAACAGTACAGCCGTGCGAAATGCGTAAGTTAATAATAATACTAAGTTCTATCACACTTGGGGTACGTGAGTCGGTAGTGTCGTATCTCTCTCACCTCCTCTGTAGTTATTTGTATATTGTAGCAACATTCCAGCTTCGTTGGAGTGGAGTGCTCCGAGGGAAGAAGCGAACGAGAATTGGACAGAGTGGACAGAGCAGGTGTATGGGACAGGTACAATGTCGTTAAATGTCATCCTCCCGTCAAGTTACGTCAACCAATATAGTTCACTTACGATGAGGAAGAGATTAGGAGAGAAGAAGAAATTAGTTGTAGAAGAGTTTGTAGAGAAAGCAGAACCTCGAAATGCGAAATACTTCGCGAAAGTAGTGCTAAAAGATACGTGGTGAGAGAAATTGTGGTGATCAGGACCCATGGTGGAAAGTCATCTAAAATTAAGGCTGATAAAAATAAATGTTACGAAATAATTGAAGGTCCATTTTGGTAAGCGAAGTACCCCACCCAAATGTGGCAGACGTGTCACATCACATGAAGAAGTCTGTAAATGGCGTAAACAGGGTGTTAGCGGTATAAGTGCAGATACACTACTGGCCATTAAAACTGCTACACCAAGAAGAAATGCAAATGATGAACGGGTCTTCATTGGACAAATATATTATACAAGAACTGACATATGATTACATTTTCACGCAATGTGGGTGCATAGATCTGGAGAAATCGGTACCCAGAACAACCACCTCTGGCCGTAATAACGGCCTTCATACGCCTGGGCATTGAGTCAAACAGAGCTTGGATGGGGTGTAGAGTTACAGCTGCCTATGCAGCTTCAACACGATACCACAGTTCATCAAGAGTAGTGACTGGCATATTGTAACGAGCCAGTTGCTCGACCACCATTGATCATAGGTTTTCAATTGGTGAGAGATCTGGAGAATGTGCTGGTCAGGGCAGCAGTCGAACATTTCCTGTACCCAGAGAGGCCCGTACAGGACCTGCAGCATGCGGTCGTGTATTATCCTACTGAAATGTAGGGTTTCGCAGGGATCGAATGCAGGGTAGAGCCACGGTTCGTAACACATCTGAAATGTAACGTCCACTGTTCAAAGCGCCGTCAATGCGAACGAGAAGTGACCGAGACGTGTAACCAATGGCATCCCATACCGTCACGCCGGGTGATACGCCGGTACGATGATGACGAATACACGCTTCCACTGTGCGTTTACCGCGTCGTCGCGAAACACGGATGCGACCAACATGATGCTATAAACAGAACCTGGATTCATCCGCTGAGTACACCATCGCAGGCGCTCCTGTCTTCGATGCAGCGTCAAGGGTAACCGCAGCCATGGTCTCCGAGCTGAAAAGCTGATAGTCCATGCTGTTGCAAACGTCGTCGAACTGTTCGTGCAGATGGTTTTTGTCTTGCAAACGTTCCCATCTGTTGACTCAGCGGTCGAGACGTGGCTGCACGATCCGTTACAGCTATGCGGATAAGATGCCTGTTATCTCGAATGCAAGTCATACGAGGCCGTTGAGATTCAGGACGGCGTTCCGTATTACCCTCCTGAACCCAGCGATTCCATATTCTGCTAACAGTCATTGGATCTCGACCAACGCGAGCAGCAATGTCGCGATACGATAAACCGCAATTGCGATAGGCTACAATCCGACCTTTATCAATGTCGGAAACGTGATGGTACGTATTTCTCCTTCTTACACGAAGCATCACAACAACGTTTCACCGAGCAACGTCGGCCAACTGCTGTTTGTGTATGAGAAATCGGTTGGAAACTTTCCTCATGTCAGCACGTTGTAGGTGTCGCCACCGGCGCCAACCTTGTGTGAATGCTCTGAATAGTTAATCATTTGCAAATCACAGCATCGTCTTCCTGTCGGTTAAATTTCACGTCTGTAGCACGTCATCTTCGTGGTGTAGCAATTTTAATGGCCAGTAGTGTAGTTTTGTTGGTAACTGAGGACAGTGTACTGAACAACATTTCGTCAGTATTTACTTCATTTGCAGGCTAATAATTATAGCTATTTGGAGTAGTATGTTCTTAGCTGGTTAGTACCTCGAAGTATATGTGGCAATAGCTAGCCATTAATGCTTATTTTCCCCTGGGCAGTAGGTCAGGTGGTAAAGCGTGGATACGTCGACGCAAAACGGTTAGTCTATACTGACAGGCGTTGTACTCTTAGTGGTGCAGTTACTACAGTACACAAAACATCCGTAGTAAATTATGTGACGTATTTATGGTAAGAAGCAGAGGTAAAATAACTAATACACTGAAGTGGATACATATTAAAATACCAATGATCACAATATCTGCACTGATGTCCTAACACCCTGTATGATGTGGTTTATGTTAAAAAGTGTAATGGTGATTAAGGTGAAGCCATTTGGCTATGACAAGGATGAATACCAGATACCGGAAGAAGCACCGGTTTTGTGAACGAATTATGGCGTATTAAAATGATAAGATATTATGTAGAGTGAAATATATGTAGTGGAATAACGAAATATGATTATCAAGAAACAACTAATGTTAAAGAGTTATGATAAACGTTTGTTTTGATCACTGTTTGTACACACGAGTCAGCCTGAGTTGAATGACCTCTGTGTGAACGATGAGTAAAGCAGATTACGACGCAGAAAGAGACATTTAAAGTGCCACGGTCGGGTTGTTGCTCAATGTTAATGGCCCCTCGGCAGGCACTGGCCAGCTGTCAAGGTCGACACGCAAAAGTCACGGTGACGTAAGTATGGGTATGTCACAACAACAGGGGTCATTTAATAAAAAATTATGAATTCTGTTGTTATCATTGGATTGATCTGTTATTATGAAATGTTTTGGCTGGTAAATATTGTTTGGTTTCTAAAGAGAGTAGATTCATTAGCAAATTACTTGGAAATTTCAAAAACATTTATGTGCCACTTGGGCAGAGAAAGTAAATAATTAGTAATGTATAAACATTGTTGAAAATGTAAAAGAAATTTTGTTAGCCGTGACTAAATTATGTTTCTTTAATCACATGTATCTGGAATAAAATTGATGATGCATGGAACCAGGGAAAATTTGGCGCTATGATAATCAGATGGCCAGAGCTGAAAGTCAAAATCAGAGTCGCAGTTAGTAAGGAGAAAGAAGCGGTCGGATACTGCGTAATAATGCAGGCCAACCACGAGTCATGAAGGAACCAAGACACCCACGATCACTAGATTAGATAAAAGAGAGAAAAGTGATTTAAAAGAAGCCTCAGCAGCGTAAGCTAGACGATAAAAGCCGATGAATAGTAAGTGCCTGTTAAAAGAGTTGGGGTGGACAGCCATGTGTTATGAAAAAGTAAAAGGAGTCCAAATTCCCCGCGTGTAGTGAAGAGACATATCTGGAGCGATAGTGAGTTGCTGCTGTTCATATTTGGTGTTTACGTAACGTTGAAATTTTGAAGGATGATCGATCCTCTGGAATTCTGTCGGACAGTGATCATGCTGCTGTTAAATTTTGTCTGTGCAGATTAATGTAAAAAAGTGGGCAGGCTTGCGTGCCTTATCGTAGGTGCAACCACAACGGAGGGGTATCTGTTGAGAGGCCAGACAAACGTGTGGTTCCTGAAGAGGGGCAGCAGCCTTTCCAGTAGTTGCAGGGGCAACAGTCTGGATGATTGACTGATCTGACCTTGTAAGAATAACCAAAACGGCCTTGCTGTGCTGGTACTGCAAACGGCTGAAAGCAAGGGGAAACTACGGCCGTAAGTTTTCCCGAGGGCATGCATCTTTACTGCATGATTAAATGATGTTGGCGTCCTCTTGGGTAAAATATTCCGGAGGTAAAATAGTCCCCCATTCGGATCTCCGGGCGGGGACTACTCAAGAGGATGGTGTTATCAGGAAAAAGAAAACAGCCGTTCTACGAATCAGAGCGTGGAATGTAAGATCCCGTAATCGGGCAGGTAGGTTAGAAAATTCAAAAAGTGTAATGGATAGGTTATCCTTAGATATAGTGGGAATTAGTGAAGTTCGGTGGAAGGAGGAACAAGACTTCTGGTCAGGTGACTACAGGGTCATAAACACAAACTTAAATAATGCAAGAGTGGGTTTAATAATTAATAGGAAAATAGGAATGCGGGTAAGCTACTACAATCAGCATACTGAACGCATTATTGTTGGCAAGATAGATACGAAACCCACGCCTACTACACTAGTACAAGTTTATATGCCCACTACAGTAGTACAAGATTATATGCCAACTAGCTCTGCAGATGACGAAGAAATTGAAGAAATGTATGATGAAGTAAAAGACATTATTCAGGTAGTGAAGGGTGATGAAAATTTAATAGTCATGGGAGACTGGAATTCCGTAGTAGGAAAAGGGAGAGAAGAAAACGTAGTAAGTGAATATGGATAGGGGCTAAGAATTGAAAGAGGAAGCCGTCTGGTAGAATTTTGCACAGAGTACAACTTAATCATAGCTAACACTTGGTTTAAGAATCATGAAAGAAGGTTATATACATGGAAAAACCCTGGAGATACTAAAATGTATCAGATAGTTATATAATGGTAAGACAGAGATTTTGGAACCAGGTTTTAAATTGTAAGACATTTCCAGGGGCAGATGTGGACTCTGACCACAATCTATTGGTTATGACCTGTAGATTAAAACTGAAGAAACTGCAGAAAGGTGGAAATTTAAGGAGATGGGACCTGGATAAACTGACTAAACCAGAGGTTGTACAGAGTTTCAGGGCGAGCATAAGGGACAATTGACAGGTATGGGGGAAATAAATACAGTAGAAGAAGAATGGGTAGCTTTGAGGGATGAAGTAGTGAAGACAGCAGAGGAACAAGTAGGTAAAAAGACGAGGGCTAGTAGAAATCCTTGGGTAACAGAAGAAATACTGAATTTAATTGATGAAAGGAGAAAATATAAAAATGCAGTAAATGAAGCAGGCAAAAAGGAATACAAACGTCTCAAAAATGAGACCGACAGGAAGTGCAAAATGGCTAAGCAGGGATGGCTAGAGGTCAAATGTAAGGATGTAGAAGCTTATCTCACTAGGGGTAAGATAGATACTGCCTACAGGAAAATTAAAGAGACCTTTGTAGAGAAGAAAACCACTTGTATGAATATCAAGAACTGAGATGGAAACCCAGTTCTAAGCAAAGAAGGGAAAGCAGAAAGTTGGAAGGAGTATATAGAGCGTCTATACAAGGGCGATGTACTTGAGGACAATATTATGGAAATGGAAGAGGATGTAGATGAAGATGAAATGGGAGATACGATACAGCGTGAAGAATTTGACAGAGCACTGAAAGACCTGAGTGGAAACAAGGCCCGGAGTAGCCAACATTCCATTGGAACTACTGACGGCCTTGGGAGAGCCAGTCCTGACAAAGCTCTACCATATGGTGAGCAAGATGTATGAAACAGGCGAAATACCCTCAGACTTCAAGAAGAATATAATAATTTCAATCCCAAAGAAAGCAGGTGTTGACAGATGTGAAAATTACCGAACCATGAGTTTAATAAGCCACAGCTGCAAAATACTAACACGAATTCATTACAGACGAATGGAAAAACTAGTAGAAGCCGACTTCGTGGAAGATCAGTTCGGATTCCGTAGAAATACTGGAACACTCCAGGCAATACTGATCTTACGACTTATCTTAGAAGAAAGATTAAGGAAAGGCAAACCTACGTTTCTAGCATTTGTACACTTAGAGAAAGCTTTTGACAATGTTGACTGAAATACTCTCTTTCAAATTCTAAAGGTGGCAGGGATAAAATACAGGGAGCGAAAGGCTATTTACAATTTGTACAGAAACCAGATGGCAGTTATAAGACTCGAGGGGCATGAAAGGGGGCAGTGGTTGGGAAGGGAGTAAGACAGGTTTCTAGCCTATCCCCGATGTTATTCAATCTGTATATTGAGCAAGCAGTAAAGGAAACAAAAGAAAATTTCGGAGTAGCTATTAAAGGCCATGGAGAAGAAATAAAAACTTTTAGGTTCGCCGATGACATTGTAATTCTGCCAGAGACAGCAAAGGACTTGGAAGAGCAGTTGGATGGCATGGAAAGTGTCTTGAAAGGAGGATATAAGATGAACATCAACAAAAGCAAAACGAGGATAATGGAATGTAGTCGAATTAAGTCGGGTGATGCTGAGGGAATTATATTAGGAAATGATACACTTAAAGTAGTAAAGGAGTTTTGCTATTTGGGGAGCAAAATAACTGATGATGATCGAAGTAGAGAGGATGTAAAATGTAGACTGGCAATGGCAAGGAAAGCGTTTCTGAAGAAGAGAAATTTGTTAAAATCGAGTATAGATTTAAGTGTCAGGAAGTCATTTCTGAAAGTATTTGTATGGAGTGTAGCCATGTATGGAAGTGAAACATGGACGATAAATAGTTTGGACAAGAGGAGAATAGAAGCTTTCGAAATGTGGTGCTACAGAAGAATGCTGAAGATTAGATGGGTAGATCACATAACTAATGAAGTATTGAATAGGATTGGGGAGAAGAGGAGTTTGTGGCACAACTTGACTAGAAGAAGTGACCGGTTGGTAGGACATGTTCTGAGGCATCAAGGGATCACCTATTTAGTATTGGAGGGCAGCGTGGAGGGTAAAAATCGTAGAGGGAGACCAAGAGATGAATACATTAAGCAGATTCAGAAGGATGTAGGTTGCAGTAGGTACTGGGAGATGAAGAAGCTTGCACATGATAGAGTAGCATGGAGAGCTGCATCAAACCAGTCTCAGGACTGAAGACCACAACAACAACATCTGATATTTTATGTTTATTGCCTTGTGAGATCAATTTAGAGTACGGCAGTTTCTATGCTACACTGTGTTCAGTGTTTATCACATTAAAATGGCAGTGGATATTAATATTATGAGAGCGTAGAAATGGAACTTGAACATTGTGGCAGTCTGAAACAACGGGATATTAGTATTCCTTTGATGTATTTATATTTGTTTGTTTATGGTAAATCTCCAAAGAGATTTTGTAGTTGAGAAATTGTGTTTTGGACATTAAATAATGAAATTCTCTACCTGTTTCTGATGCTTAGTAACGACATAAATTTCCTGCCAGGAGAGCAGAAATGTCAAAATTTGAAGGCAACTGCTACAAACTTTAATATTGTAATCCCATTATTTTCGAAATTGGAATTGTGGTTAAAAAAACCCATTTTAGAAAAGAAATCACTCAGACGGATATGTGATGTTCCCCTTGTTTTGGTCACCGTTTTATTGTCTAAATTTTTTATTCTATTAGGGTTCTGCAACTAGCAGAAGTAATTCGTTCCCTTAAACGGCACTACAGAATACTGCTGTAGCGAGTGACAAGCTGTTTCCCACATCGATAAAAGTGGGACGATATTGCGTAGAAGTGAGCCATTGGAAGGAGATGTACGTGGGGCATGAATAAAAAACCTTGCTTGCTGACCTATACTTAAAAGACCCAGATGCATTTCGGAGCGAAACTCAGAATTTTCTTTATTAAACATTAGTTACTAAACTCAACTAATACCATTGCAAATACTAGGAGGAGTCTACATGCCATCGGGCATTTAATATGACGATACCACTATGCAGTAAACCAATTAAAATAGAAAGCAAATGAATGTTGTTAAGTTACCAACGATGAACGAATAGCTACAAAGCTTTAAGAAGTGTGCAAGACATTTTGGCTGCCCGCCAATCTAGTCAGTCGGTAATAAGAAGGACTCAGAGCACGTTCTTTAGTGGTGGGATGTAATCCAAGTCTGTTCTCTGTACTAGTCGTCTTAACCATGCTCTCGACTTATACTAACTTTTTCCAATAAATTGTTTCCACTGTTTCATTGTAGGCTGTTTTACCATGTTCGCTAATAAACGTACCGCAATGTCATTCCAGGACTTACTCGATTTCTAGTATATTAACACTCGCAATTTCACGTATAATCGCAGGTCGCCTGCTTGAATCTTCTGAAGAATCCAGTATGCTAAAATAACTGCTTCGAGAGACAACATCAGCGAACATCTACGGAGAACAGGTTGGAGAAAATATTAAGCGCCGATTCATTAAGGTAATCCAAGGAAGGGTTAAGTGAGGGTATGGAATCCCTAGCGGGACCGGGAAGGTATGATCGAATCGACTGTACGTCATCTATGCCGCTCCCTACGGACTCGTACCTAAACTGAGGGTTGGTACCACGAGGGGATCTTGCAACTGCTTGTTGCAACTGCTTCGGAACTGACGAGTGATTCCTTACACTGATTGTATGCTCGACAGTCCGTGTCCGTCAGTACTTGAGGTCTTCCTGGTCTTGTTTTAGTTGAATAGGACTTCAAACGTGATAGCATGCAAGGAGCTTGATGAAATAGTGACAGGATATCAGCGCTGGAAACCACTGTCTAGCTATCAGTAGATTGCCCTCAAACGCCTACCACTACTGTACCAAATATAACCAGACGTGTAAATCAGGTATAGTGGATGTGTTTACCTGCACGCTTGAATCCCGTCAGTACGTGCTTTGCTGTTGCAACGATCGGAAAACTATCTCGCGAAGTTATTCAGACTATTTCAAAGAAGTTGATATGTCACCAGACTGTTAGAACAGCGGTGTGTCTGTGTGCTGGTAGCAGGCAGCCTGATTGTGCCATGCCCTCATCACCTTTCTTTCTAAATATTACAAAAAAATTAAGGTAAACGAAGGATGAGGAATACACCAACGAAAAAGAACGGCAACTGATGTGAAAATGTAACTGACACATTAGCAGCTGTAACTCACAATCAACATACCAATACCATCCAACTTTAACGTGCGAATGGAATCAGGTAAAGGAGCTGTCATCTAAAGCATTTCATCGCTTTCACATTTTGCTCCATCAACTTTTCTCCAAATGTGGTCAACAAAACGCAGAGCAGTGAGGCGTTTCTACGTAAGATTTCATTTACGTATTAAAATGAGACGCCTAATAGGAAACACTGACCACTCCCATAGAAATAATGTGTGATTTGCCTGTGCTGCGCTAAGTATAGATAAAATTAAACTTGCGTGATTGTCTGTCTGCAATGTCAAGTTTTTACCAGTGTGAAGATCAGCATGTTGATCACTCATATGGAAGTCATAATAATGAACACACGAACTGTATGCTACACTACTAGCCAATAGAATTGCTACACCAAGAAGAAATGCAGATGATAAATGGATATTCAACGGACAAATATGTTATAATAGAACTGACTTGTGATTACATTTTCACACAATTTGGATGCCAAGATCCTGAGAAATCAGTAGCCAGACAACCAGCTCTGACCGTAATAACGGCCTTGATACGCCTGGGAATTGAGTCAAACAGAGCTTGGATGGCGTGTACAGGTACAGCTGCCCATGCACCTTGAACACGATACCACAGCCGGCCGGGGTGGACGAGCTGTTCTAGGCGCTACAGTCTGGAACCACGCGACCACTACGGTCGCAGGTTCGAATCCTGCGTCGTACATGGATGTGTTTGGTGTCCTTAGGTTAGTTAGGTTTAAGTACTTCTAAGTTCTAGGGGACTGATGACCTCAGAAGTTAAGTCCCATAGTGCTCAGAGCCATTTGAACCATTTGAACCACGATGCCACAGTTCATCAAGGGTGGTGACTGGCGTATTGTGACGAGTCAGTTGCTCGGCCACCATTGACCAGACTTTTTCAATTGGTGAGAGATCTGGGGAATGTGCTGGCCATGGCAGCAGTCGAACATTTTCCGTATCCAGAAAGCACTATGCGGTCGTGCATTATCCTGCTGAAATGTAGGGTTTCGCAGGGATTGAATGAAGGGTAGAGCCACGGGTCGTAACACATCTGAAATGTAACGTCCAAAGTGCCGTCAGTGCGAACAAGAGGCGACCGAGACGTGTAACCAATGGCACCCCATACCATCACGACGGGTGATATGCCAGTATGGCGATGACGAATATACGCTCCCAATGTGCGTTCACCGCGATGTCGCCAAAGAAGGATGCGACCACCATGATGCTTTAAACAGAACCTGGATTCATCCGAAAAAATGACGTTTTGCCATTCGTGCACCCAGGTTCGTCGTTGAGTACACCATCGCAAGCGCTCCTGTCTGTATGGCAGCGTCAAGGGTAACCGCAGCCACGGTCTCCCAGCTGATAGTCCATGCTGCTTCAAACGTCGTCGAACTATTCGTGCAGATGGTTGTTGTCTTGCAAACGTCCCCATCTGTTGACTCAGCGTTCGAGACGTGGCTACACGATCCGTTGCAGCCATGCGGATAAGATGCCTGTCATCTCGACTGTTAGTGATACGAGGCCGTTGGGATCCTGCACGGCGTTCCGTATTAACCTCCTGAACCCACCGATTCCATATTCTGCTAACAGTCATTGGATCTCGACCAACGCGAGCAGCAATGTCGCGATACGATAAACCGCAATCGCGATAGGTTCAATCCGACCTTTGTCAAAGTCATAAATGTGATGGTACACATTTCTCGTCCTTACACGAGGCATTACAACAACGTTTCACCAAGCAACGCCGGTCAACTGCTGTTTGTGTATGAGAAATCGGTTGGAAACTTTCCTCTTGTCAGCACGTTGTAGGTATCGCATCATTTGCATATTACAGCAGCTTCTTCCTGTGGGTTAAATTTCGCGTCTGTAGCACGTCATCTTCGTGGTGTAGCAATTTTAATGGCCAGTAGTGTAGTTACGTGTTTTCTTGTCCACTGTCTAGCCATATTAATGTAAATACATGCCAGAAGCCTGAATAACCACCTTTTGCAGCGCGGACGCGCTGGAGGAAAGTCAGTAAGTTCTGTAAGGTACCGAAAGGGACGTGGAACTATGGCGATTTCAGGTTCCATGTTTCTGTGCTAAGATTCTCGGCTAAGGACCCGTGGCTCGAACAGCCCAGTCGAGGTGATCCAGCAGACTCTCGACTGGGTTTGAATCTGGGGCGTCTGGTTGTCAATGGAGTTCGGTAAATTCAATCTGATGCTCTTCGAACCATGCCGAGGTGTGTCACACGTTGCATTGTCTTTGTTGTAGATGCCATTGTATTAAGAAAAAACGAACTGTATGTAGCGATGTACATGGTCTCTAAGGATACATGCATACTTACGTTGATCCACTGTGTCTCCCGGAATGACGACATCACCAAGGAAATGCCACGAATACATTCTCCAGGTCATAACGCTCCCACTTCTCGCGTGGACCCTTTGCTGACAGGCGTTTCCGCCGTGTACGCCAACGTCGATGTGTCCGAGCAAAACACGTGATTCATCTGAAAATGCCACCCGTCGCTGCTCATTGGAGGTCCAGTTTCGCAAGAAAATTCCAGCCCTCGTCGCCGATGAACAGCAGTCAGCATAGGTGCATCAACCAAGAACCTGCTGCGGAGACCGACTGCAGCTACGTTCGCTGAACGGTGATTGAGAAGACACTGTTGGTAGCCCCTTGGTTCGCCAGGGCAGTCAGCTGCTCAACTGTTCAACACATCTCCGCAGCTGTCGTTCTCCTCTGCCATCTATGGCCCGTGGTGCATCACAATTTTGGTTGCCATGGACAGTATACTTTATCCACAGCGGCACGCGAACAGTTTACAAACTTATCCGTTTCGAAAAATCTTCCATCCTCGGCCCAAAAGCCAACGATCATGCTCTTTCGGACGTCAGGTAAATGACTCCGTTTTCGCATTACAACAATGACTGCACTGTTTTTCAGCGTCCCGCCGTCACGGAGTATATGCCATCCACTGTTAGTGCAGCCACCTGGCGTCTGAATGGTTATTGCACGTTGACGTTGAACATAGGTGATGGTCGCATTTCAGCAGTCATGGAATACCACCGAATATAGTGTCGGATCGGCTGCTGTGGCCGAGCGGTTCTAGGCGCTTCAGTCCGGGACCGCGCTGCTGCTACCGTCGCAGGTTCGAATCCTGCCTCGGGCATAGATGTGTGTGATATCCTCAGGTTAATAGGCTTTTCCTCGGGCATGGAATGTATGTGATGTCCTTAGGTTAGTTAGGTTTAAGTTGTTCTAAGTTCTAGGTGCCTGATGACCTCAGAAGTTAAGCCCCCTTGTTCTCAGAGCCATTTGAACCATTTAGTTAGGTTTAAGTAGTTCTAAGTCTAGGGGACTGATGACCGCAGATGTTGTCCCATAGTGCTTAGAGCCATTTGAACCACTTGATACTGTCGGATTTCCCTTTGACCAGCGTAGTACAGCGAGACGGCAAGACATGGACTCAACAAATGTTTGGAAGTCCCCTGCAGAAATGTTGAGCCATGATGCCTGTATAGCCGTCCATAACTGCAAAAATGTTGCAGGCGCAGGATTTTTGCCAAACTGACCTCTATTGTATTCCATAAATGTTCAATGAGATTCATGTCGGGCAATGTAGGTGGCCAAATCCTTCGCTCAAATTGTCCAGAATGTTCTTCAAACCAATCGCGAACAGTTGTGGCCCTGTGGCATGGCTCAATGTCATCCATAAAACTTCTATTGTTTTTTTTGAGAACATGACATCCCTAGAATTGTTGTAAATGATCTACAAGTTGCTGAACATAATCATTTCCAGTCAATGATCGGTTCACCCACGACCAGCTTACACAGTGCCTTGTTGGCAACGTGGGTCTATGGCTTCGTGGGGTCTGCACCGCGCTCTAACCCTACCATCAGCTCTTACCAACTGAAATCGGGAGTCATCTGACGAGGTCACGAGAGGCGCTGCAGGAGGTGTCATGCTGTTAGCAAAGCCATTCCCATCGGTCGTCTGCTGCCAAAACCCAATTAACATCAAATTTCGCCGCACTGTCCTAACACATACATTCGTCGTATGCCCCACATTGATTTCTGCAGTTAATTCACGCAGTGTTGCTTGTCTATTTGCTCTGACAAATTTGCACAAATGGCGCTGACCTCGGTCGTTAAGTGAAGGCTGTCGGCCACTGCGTTGTCCGTGGTGAGAGGTAATGCCTGAAATCTGGTATTCTAGGAACGATCTTGAGACTGCGGATATCGGACTATTCAGTTCTCTAACGATTTCCAAAATGGAATGTCCCAAGCGACTAGCTCCAACTATCGTTCTGCGTTCAGACTTTTTTGATTCCGGTCGTGCGGCCATAATCACGTCAGAAATCTTTTCACATGAATAACCTGAGTACAATGACACCTCGGCCAATCCACTGCTCTTTTGTATCTTGTGTACGCCAAATTATCGCCACCTATATTTTGGAAATTTGTGGTAAGATCTCATGGGACCAAACTGCTGAGGTCATCGGTCCCTAAGCCTACACACTACTTAATCCAATTTAAACTAACTTACGCTAAGGGCAACACACACACCCATGCCCTCGGGAGGACTCGAACCTCCGACGGGGGCAGCCACACGGACCGTGACAACGCCCCCTAGACCGGGCGGCTACCATGCGCGGCAATCTATATTTATGCATGTCGCTGTCCGATGATTTTTGTCACCCTAGTGAGTATTCTGAATGGCGGAACTGAGAAAAGGCTCCCCGTGTGGGCAGAGGTAAACGATGACTGGCAGTCCATGAATCTGAAGATAATAAAGGAATAGGAAACGGAAGAGGTGGCAATTCACCTTTGTGTGACTGGTGGCCGGTCCTAAAGAACAGGGTCAGAGGCAGACAGCTTGACCGACCGCTCTGGCTTAAGCTTCCAACAGAAGAGAGAAACGTTACTGCGCTCTGCGCCCCAGAACGCTCCTGCGGTCGTACATGCGACACGTTTCCCACGCTTGCCATTGATTAACGCAATTTATTTAATAGAGATCCCGGGATAGTGGTGTGATTTTGCATTCAACAACTTATACTGGATTGAACTGCCTCTGTCCCGAAAGGCAGGCTAGGGTGGCACGTAGACCCTGGTTAAGCTATACTGACAGTAGTTTAAGGACTCAATGGAAACGAAGGTTGAAATAAAATTTTGCAAAAAGTTATAAATATCCCCACACTGGCTGCACCCTATGTACAATCCAATGTCTGGGGAGTTTGGTGGCCAGCAGAAGATTTAAGCTCAGAAGAGTGTCCCTGGTGCCACTCTGTAGCAATTATGGACGACTGGGGTGTCGCATTGTCCTGCTGGAGTTTCCGAAGTCCGTTGGAATGCACAATGGACAAGAATGCAAGTGGTCAGACAGGATGCGTACATACGTGTCACCTGTCAGAGTCGTATCTAGACGTATCAGGGGCCCATATCACGGCAACTGCACACGCCCCACACCATTACATAGCCTCCACCAGCTTGAACAGTCCCCTGCTAACATGCATGGTCTATAGATTCATAGGGTTGTCTCCATACCCGTTCACATCCGTCCCCTTGATAGAATTTGAAATGAGACTCGTTAGACCAGGCAACACGTTTCCAGTCATCAACAGTGCATTGTCGGTGTTGTCGGGTCCGGGAGCGGTGTAAATCTATGTGTCGTGCAGTCATCGAGGGTACACGAGTGGGCCTTCTTTGAAAGGTTCGCACGCTGGCACTTGTTGATGGTCCAGCACTGAAATTTACAGCTATTTTCGGAAGGACTGTACTTCTGTTACGTTGAACGATTCTCTTCAGTCGTCGTTGATCCTATTCTTGCAGGATCTTTGTGCGGCCTCAGTGATGTAGAAGATTTGATGTTTTAGCGGATTCCTGATATTCACTGCACCCTCGTGGGATGGTCGAACTGGAAGATCCTCTCTTCATCGGTACCTCGGAGATGCTGTGACCCATCGCTCTTGCGCTGACCGTTAATACCGCGTTCAAACGCACAATCTTAATATCCTTCCATTGTAGCAGCAATAACCGATCAAACAACTGCACAAGACACTTTTTGTGTTACATAGGCGTTGCCGAACGCAGCGCCATATTCTGCCTATTTACATATCTCTGTACTTGAATACGCATGCCTATACCAGTTTCTTTGGCGCTTCAGTGTACCTTGCCTTTATGGATATATTTGAGGGGGCCTGTCATAACTATCTGTTGCTGAGACCGATATTTGCCAAGACCTCGATAGTATACTGTTATGAATTTCCCAGTGAAGTGTATTTGGTTTTAATAACAAGGGTGTCAGTTGAACTTGGTTGTCGAACGTAATATTTTACCGTGTCCTTTTTGTAGTCGTACCTTACCCCTTTCAGAAATGATATTTTTACTGGAGGAAGGAAAATTTTTCTTTATGTGGTAATGCTGTTAGGTGATATTTAATGATTTTATACAAAATCATGTACCATTTTCAGAACATACTTCGTACACTGGCTTCATTTTCTGGACGAAAATATCTAATTACGAAATATTATCTATTGTAACTGGTAAAATGATCATTCAATAATTACCATGGAAAATAACAATAACAATATTCAGTTATACATTGGAATATAGCGAACGAACCTCATCCGTGTATTCTGGTTGTCACGAGGTGCTGCACACTGCTACAATGATTTCCAGATATTTTTATAGTGATTCCCAACAGTTAGCAATACTTGCGCATGGTGACGAGGTTTAAATTTCACAAATGTGTGCCTCAAGTTTCCATTGGCTAGAAATGCTTCTGTTGTAGGTTCAAATGGCTCTGAGCACTATGGGACTCAACTGCTGTGGTCATCAGTCCCCTAGAACTTAGAACTACTTAAACCTAACTAACCTAAGGACATCAGACACATCCATGCCCGAGGCAGGATTCGAACCTGCGACCGTAGCAGTCGCACGGTTCCGGACTGCGCGCCTAGAACCGCGAGACCACCGCGGCCGGCTTCTGTTGTAGCTAAGACACAGTAAAAGTTAATGTACACAGACATATCCTGAGGATCTGAAAGGGTTAATAATAAAATCACCTGTGGCGGAGGAGTCATAATCCAGTATGAGAATTGGGTTTGTATAGGGAGGTGGGGTAAATAATTTTTTTCGCTTAGACTGGCAGTACAGTCGCCAGAAATGTGACTTGGAGGAGGGCAATACACATCGCTTATCTGCGGTAGGGCACTTGGTACGCCGGGCTCGCGTATCCACTCCCCCATAAAAAGGTCTCTTGAATCCCTTCGTATCATATTCTATATAATTATGAGATTCTAAAACTAAATGATGGCTCCTTTCTACAAATGTCTTAATGGTGTGGCTGTAAAACTCTTTTATATTCTGTGTAGAATTGTTGAGAAACGAATCCAATGTTTCCAGCAATGCGGAACAGTGATATAAAAAACTTTTTACAGCAAAGACCGCGTTCAAAACAATTTTTTATTGACGGGTTTCGACAGGTATAACTCCCCTCTTATAACTTATTACATGTAAACTAATTTGGTGGCAGAAAATAATTCATAAAAAAAATAATTTTTTTTCTATTTCCAAAACCATTTGCGCTCGTGCCGGCAAATTAGCTGGCCGCACTCTTCTTCTTTCTTCAAAGACTGCAAAGATTGACACGAGAGGACTGATATCTTTTCTTTTAAGATTGTATTAAACGGAGAACACTCGATTGTGTGTTTGAAACAGAGCAGTGCCGTATGAGTCACTGCAACTTTTTTCCTTCCTGTGTACGAATGTTAGCCCCTAGTGCAGACTACTTTAACAGTTAATGAACGCACTTAATACAGTAAGTTGTAATGTAGACATGAAAAACAATAATAACAGGAATGAAATAATATAGAGTGAACACACGGAAAAGAAAATTGTACAGTGGAGTGACAGAGTCAGTTAATGATTTTCTATGTTTACGGCAGCTTTCAACGTCGTCTTTGTGGATAAGGTTAGATGTATGAGCATAAGGTCCAGAAGCCGGACTTAAGCTACCGTAGGTGTCTGCTAGCTTAAATTGTACTCCACGGGACTTCGCTTTAGTTGCGCACTACGCGGCTTGCAGTTGGTTGAATTAATTATAGGCGCATTAAGGCCTTACTTGTCGGTTTTCCTAATTATATCCCTGCAGAAGATAGCGCTAGTTGGCGTCGAGCATTAGAAGACGGGATGTTAGCAAATGTTATACGAGTGTATGTCAATGTTATCGACATTATCAATAATCTTGACATTATCAATATTGTTGACGAATTAAGACTACCATCATTATTTCCACTGACAAAGCTACTAGAAGTCAATTGAAACTGATATGTTCGCAAAGCTAGCTGAGTAATATTGACTACGTTCGGTTCACGATAAAGTCGTTAATATTTTTTGTGATTGTCCTTTCGACGTATTACAACAATTGTCACTTGTAATTTTTGAAAGAAAGCACTGTCTAGATAACGTAGTTTATTACGTGACTGGTTTCGGCGAAATGAGACTATTTCATATTTAAAATATAGTACGCAGAGCATGACAGATAACTCAGTGTGTTGACAGATTGGAGGGGGGGGGGGGGGTGATAGCTATCATTCGTACCCTCCATATTTTAGATCTTAAGATGGCCTAATTCGGCGGAAACCGCTCACAGAAATAAAACATGTTATTTAGACTGCACTGCGTTGACAAAATCATAAAAAAGAACAGTGTTTCTCTTGGCAACACAATGCTGCCTTTCTGTGAAATTATGTTAACGTAGAGATTCTCCCCTCTTTCCATCATAACACAAGTTACCCTCTTAAGTTATTAATACGGTATAAATAACTGTACTATTCTTACCCGATTTACGTTTAATGTCACGTCTTGTATCAGCTACACATTTTTCACTGAACGGTATCACGCACTCCCTGACCATATTAAGCATTCCAGATGTTATATACATTCAGGATGTAAGCTCTTTTAGCATGGAAATGCTCGTACAGTGCTTTCAACAGACATGTAACTGTATTCATCAAGGCGATCATACTACAAAAATAATTTGGGAGAAAGGGTAAGGTTCCGTGTTCTGGCCATAGATGGGCCAGTCGGGTCCGACCGGCCGCCGTGTCATCCTCTACCACTGGCGTCACTGGATGCCGTATGGAGGGATACGTGGTCAGCACACCGCTCTCCCGGTCGTTGTCGGATTTCTTGCCCTTGGAACCACTGCTGCTCGGGCAAGTAGCTCCTCAGTTGGAAAATTTGGGAAATTTGTGGTAAGTTCTACGGGATAAAACTGCTGAGGTAATCCGTCCCTAGGCTTGCACACCACTTAAAGTAACTTAAACTAGTTTATACTAAGGAGAACACACACACCCATGTCCAAGGGAGGACTCTAACATCCGACGGGGGGAGCCGCGCGTACAGTGGCAAGGCGCCTAAGACCACACGGCTACCCCGTGCGGCCTCCTTAGTTGGCCTAACGAGGCTGTGTGCATCGTATTCCAGTCCTCCCACTAAAGAAAAGTCCCTGACAGTACGGAAATTTAAGCTGGGTCCCCTACACGCCAATCAGCCGCGCTGGTCACTCGGATACGGAAGTGGAACATACGGGAGGAAGGATAACATCAGTCCATAAGAGACTCACTGAGACGAAGCTATGCCACAAGTTTACTGGATGCACTACAAAACGAATGTATAGAAGAGTAAAAATGACTTCGAGTGCATTTGATACGCTACAATAGGTTTTCAAAATTTAGCTCACGGCCTGAAAAGGAAAGTTAACAAGCACTAGGCACTATTGCAATAGTCTCCCAGAAAGTAAGTTCGGTTTAGTAATAAAAAACAAAACTAGTTCTGATACAGAAAGACTGTTTATTAGAAACAAAATAAAGATCTTAAACCATTATTCTACATAGTTTCCATCATTTTGTAGATATTTAAGTTTTGCATGATTAAAAAAAAGTTCAAATGGCTCTAAGTACTATGGTACTTAACATCTGAGGTGATCAGTCCCCTAGACTTAGAAATACGTAAACCTAACTAATCTAAGGACACCACACATATCCATGCCCGAGGCAGGATTCGAACCTGCGACCGTAGCAGCAGCGCGGTTCTGGACTGAAGCGCTTAGAACCGCTTGGCCACAGCAGCAGGCTTGCATGATTCCTCGTTGAACTTGGCCACCCTTGTCATCAACCCTATGGTAACATATACTTGAGTTCGTCACGTGGGTGGAATTTTGTTACCTGCCTCGGGCATGGACGTGTGTGATGTCCTTAGGTTAGTTAGGTTTAAGTAGTTCTAAGTTCTAGGGGACTGATGACCTCAGATGTTGAGTCCCATAGTGCTCAGAGCCATTTGAACCATTTCTAACGTTACAAGCAGTTTGCACTGAAACCCAAAACGTAAAACTCTTTCCTAAGTTAATCAGTGATTATATCGATAGAAATCAATATGCACTTATATTTATCCACAACGCCCACGGGCGCTATGGAGACAAATAAACATTTGAATGTTTTGCATGCGTAATAATACTGATAAGTCTTCCTTTTAACACTGGTAGGTTAATCATCTTGTGATTAGGCAGATATGATTCTCATTTGCACATGCGAGAGAGGTTACGGACCCGAAACTACACGACCGCATGAAATTTTGTTTTCAGACTCAGCGTGGTGTAGCCACGCGGTCTCAGGCTACCTGTCACGGTTCGCGCTGCTCCTCCCGTCAGATGTTCGAGTCCTCCCTCGGGCATTGGTGCGTGTGTGTTCTCCTTTGCGTGAGTTAGTTTAAGTTAGATTAAGTAGTGTGTAAGTTTAGGGAGCGATGGCCTCAGCAGTTTGGTAACATTATATCTTACCAGAAATTTCCAAATTTCAGACGCAGACAGCCAAGTCATCAAATCTTTGGTGCTGTTTACAGTCGTGATGCTGAGACAGCATTCGAAGTATCAAAAACAGTGTATCGAGGTACACCACGAAACGCCAATACGTCTGGTTCAAATGGCTCTGAGAACTATGGGACTTAGCAGCTGAGGTCATCAGTCCCCTAGAGTTAGAACTAATTAAACCTAACTAACCTAAGGACATCACACACATCCATGCCCGAGACAGAATTCGGAACTGCGACCGTAGCGGTCACGCGGTTCCAGGCTGAAGCGCCTAGAAGACGCTCGGTCACTCCAGCCGGCCATACGTCTGGTCAGAAGTAACACATTTTGCACGTTCTTGAAAACGTAATGAGCGTCTTTCGTCTGTCGATCACCGATGATTATGTACACTAACTAATAATCTATTCATTTTATATTCAGATTTACACTCCTGGAAATGGAAAAAAGAACACATTGACACCGGTGTGTCAGACCCACCATACTTGCTCCGGACACTGCGAGAGGGCTGTACAAGCAATGATCACATGCACGGCACAGTGGACACACCAGGAACTGCGGTGTTGGCCGTCGAATGGCGCTAGCTGCGCAGCATTTGTGCACCGCCGCCGTCAGTGTCAGCCAGTTTGCCGTGGCATACGGAGCTCCATCGCAGTCTTTAACACTGGTAGCATGCCGCGACAGCGTGGACGTGAACCGTATGTGCAGTTGACGTACTTTGAGCGAGGGCGTATAGTGGGCATGCGGGAGGCCGGGTGGACGTACCGCCGAATTGCTCAACACGTGGGGCGTGAGGTGTCCACAGTACATCGATGTTGTCGCCAATGGTCGGCGGAAGGTGCACGTGCCCGTCGACCTGGGACCGGACCGCAGCGACGCACAGATGCACGCCAAGACCGTAGGATCCTACGCAGTGCCGTAGGGGACCGCACCGCCACTTCCCAGCAAATTAGGGACACTGTTGCTCCTGGGGTATCGGCGAGGACCATTCGCAACCGTCTCCATGAAGCTGGGCTACGGTCCCGCACACCGTTAGGCCGTCTTCAGCTCACGCCCCAACATCGTGCAGCCCGCCTCCAGTGGTGTCGCGACAGGCGTGAATGGAGGGACGAATGGAGACGTGTCGTGTTCAGCGATGAGAGTCGCTTCTGCCTTGGTGCCAATGATGGTCGTATGCGTGTTTGGCGCCGTGCAGGTGAGTGCCACAATCAGGACTGCATACGACCGAGGCACACAGGGCCAACACCCGCCATCATGGTGTGGGGAGCGATCTCCTACACTGGCCGTACACATCTGGTGATCGACGAGGGGACACTGAATAGTGAACGGTACATCCAAACCGTCATCGAACCCATCGTTCTACCATTCCTAGACCGGCAAGTGAACTTGCTGTTCCAACAGGACAATGCACGTCCGCATGTATCCCGTGCCACCCAACGTGCTCTAGAAGGTGTAAGTCAACTACCCTGGCCAGCAAGATCTCCGGATCTGTCCCCCATTGATCATGTGTTGGACTGGATGAAGCGTCGTCTCACGCGGTCTGCACGTCCAGCACGAACGCTGGTCCAACTGAGGCGCCAGGTGGAAATGGCGTGGCAAGCCGTTCCACAGGCCTACATGCAGCATCTGTACGATCGTCTCCATGGGAGAATAGCAGCCTGCATTGCTGCGAAAGGTGGATATATACTGTACTAGTGCCGACATTGTGCATGCTCTGTTGCCTGTGTCTATGTGCCTGTGGTTCTGTCAGTGTGATCATGTGATGTATCTGACTCCAGGAATGTGTCAATAAAGTTTCCCCTTCCTGGGACAATGAATTCACGGTGTTCTTATTTCAATTTCCAGGAGTGTATTTGTAGAGAAGTCCACATTTGGAAGAAACTTATTAACAAATTTTCACATTCAACATCTGTAGTGAGATGAAACCTCTCATGATGGATTTCAGGTTAGTCGTCAACAATAATTTAAGATTAAGGCGACGGTTGGAATTGCATTTGATTGTGTCAAAGGTCCGTAAAACCACTCAGCGTGGAAACTGTCTTCAAGGGCTTTATTCAGATTACTCTGCCAATTCTGCTGCAGTAGGCGCCAGTGCTAATAAGAGGGACAAGAGTTACAAGGATGGTGAGGCACCAGCACTTGTCTATCAAATTTTTCGAGATGCACTTGGTGATATGTAACAAGGTAACTCATTAGATAGAGGGAGGATCAGTTCCGTTGTTGCACTTTCCCCCAACACACTTTCTTTGGGATATTAAACCAACTGATTTATGCTGCAGGCAGTCCTAATGCAGCGATGCTAAATCAGTGTGAAAAGTACGGCTCTGAAACCATTCGACACTGTCAAAGGATGTCTAAAACGATGTACACTATATGATGAGACGACTTTATGTCTGCGTAGAAGAAAACGGAGTTTTCTTTCAGCACTGGTAACGCGTTGCTGATATGAGAACTTTGTAAAATGTTTCTTCACTAACAGATCTCTTCATAGCAATTTATGTTTCTAAAAGAATACATGTTTATATGTTATCCTTGTAAAAGTTCCTCGATGTTCATGAGTTGCTGCGTCTAGTGAAAGACGTGGGTTTAAGAGAACCTGTTGTCCACAATGCGCCATGTGCCCGTGGCGAAAATAACGTAGGGCAGACAATCAAAACTGTAGTCCAGCAATAAACGTGGACGGCACGTCAAATATAGAAATTTTGAGAAATCAGCGAGAGAGGAACGCAGCCTTATGGAAAAGCACAATCAAACTTGAGAAGAGGAAAGGTCGCTGGACCTGATGGGATACCAGTTCGATTTTACACAGAGTACGCGAAGGAACTTGCCCCCCTTCTATCAGCGGTGTAGCGTAGGTCTCTAGAAGAGCGTAGCGTCCCAAAGGATTGGAAAAGGGCACAGGTCATCCCCGTTTTCAAGAAGGGACGTCGAACAGATGTGCAGAACTATAGACCTATATCTCTAACGTCGATCAGTTATAGAATTTTGGAACACGTATTACGTTGGAGACTAGAAATCTACTCTGTAGGAATCAGCATGGGTTTCGAAAAAGACGGTCGTGTGAAACCCAGCTCGCGCTATTCGTCCACGAGACTCAGAGGGCCATAGACACGGGTTCACAGGTAGATGCCGTGTTTCTTGACTCCCGCAAGGCGTCCCATACAGTTCCCCACAGTCGTTTAATGAACAAAGTAAGAGCATATGGACTATAAGACCAATTGTGTGATTGGATTGAAGAGTTCCTAGATACAGAACGCAGCATGTCATTCTCAATGGAGAGAAGTCTTCCGAAGTGAGAGTGATTTCAGGTGTGCCGCAGGGGAGTGTCATAGGACCGTTGCTATTCACAATATACGTAAACGACCTTGTGGATGACATCGGATGTTCACTGAGGCTTTTTGCAGATGATGCTGTGGTGTATCGAGAGGTTGTAACAATGGAAAATTGTACTGAAATGCAGGAGGATCTGCAGCGAATTGACGCATGGTGCAGGGAATGACAAATGAATCTCTATGTAGACAAGTGTAACGTGCTGCGAATACATAGAAAGATAGATCCCTTATCCTTTACCTACAAAATAGCAGGTCAGCAACTGGAAGCAGTTAATTCCATAAGTTATCTGGGAGTATACATTGGTAGTGATTTAAAATGGAATTATCATATAAAGTTGATCGCTGGTAAAGCAGATTCCAGGCTGAGATTCATTGGAAGAATCCTAAGGAAATGCAATCCGAAAACAAAGGAAGTAGGTTAAAGTACGCTTGTTCGCCTACTGCTTGAATACTGCTCAGCAGTGTGGGATCCGTACCAGACAGGGTTGATAGAAGAGATAGAGAAGATCAAACGGAGAGCAGCGCGCTTAGTAACAGGATCATTTAGTAATCGCGAAAGCGTTAAGGAGATGATAGATAAACTCCAGTGAAAGACTCTGCTAGAGAGACGCTCAGTACCTCGGTACGGGCTTTTGTTAAAGTTTCGAGAACATACCTTCACCGAAGAGTCAAGCATTATATTGCTCCCTCCTACGTATGTCTCACGAAGAGACCATGAGGATAAAATCAGAGAGATTAGAGCCCACACAGAAGCATACCGACAATCCTTCTTTCCACGAACAATACGAGACTGGAATAGAAGGGAGAACCGATAGAGGTACTTAGGGTACCCTCCGCCACACACCGTCATGTGGCTTGCGGAGTATGGATATGGATGTAGATGTAGATGTAGAAAACAACGATACTCTACCACGCACAGACGTATTGGGATTCTGTAATAAAACAAGCAGTAGAAATTCGCACGTACAGCAACAATTTTAATAGAGATGGAGGCTATAATCTGAGTGGTGCCTGGAGACGAGCACTTGAGGCGGACTGTCTTCAGGGTAACAAAATGAAACAAGGGATAGGTGAGTCTCCGTTCTCCTCCTGCCCCTCAAATGTGGCATGGTGTGCCACATTGCCTATTTCCTGAAACGGTGCATGCAAATCCCGCCCTTCCGGTGATAACACCACACCAATAGAAGTTAGTATTCCAAGCAACGTCACGCAACGAAAGTCAAGCCTCAACGCCGCTGTAAAGCAAACAGGCTCCGCTCCCGGTAGGCAGTTATCTCCTAGCGAAGAAGATGGTGATAATATTCGAAAGATCATTTAACTCCAATCTGGCACGGTCTGAACACGTCGAAGATTTTATACAAAGTTTATAAAATTACATCTGATCCATGCTTTATTCAGTGGCGGATAGAAATATATAATTCTTAAATTTCTCAGGAACTATTAGGGTGTGGAACTGGAGCGTATTTCTAAAACTCGTTGACTTTTTCAGTCTAGTAGCGATTAAAATTGGTCCAAATGGGTACTAAGTCATTACCATCCACTCAAATGTTTTTACAACCCGGAAGCGTTGTGACTCGAAATCTTTTACATGAGTTTTAATGCAGAAAAACGTGTAAAGAAAATTTCAAATTTCATTCATAGGAAATGTGTTGGTATAAATGCGCACCAAACTGGAATAACAATTCCGGCATCAAAAACAATAAACTAATGTGAGGTCAGTTTCAGGGATTCACAGTGACAACGCATTTCACGTCTTCCGTCCTTACTCTGATACTGTGTTTCACTAAGGAAATTTAATATTTCATCACAACTTACTATTTAACAGTTTTTATAGTCCATCATCCAATGTTGATGTGATTGCGTACAGTCTTTTTGTTTACAGTAAGCACGTGTCTGAAATAAACGCAACGTAAATTTTTAAGCGGTCAGTAGCTGTTTTCCATCCAGTGAGACGGCGGAGAATTCAGGTCTGCTGTAAACACGTCGCGTCGAGACAACAATTGCCAGACAGGACCAGATCTCCTTGCAGCGAAACCAGAGTTTCCATCACGATTTATTTTGGTAGCTTTTACATGCAATTTATCGAAGTAGTCTGACTGGAAACAGAGGAAAGTCCGGTTCGAAAACCGTCAAATATCAAGAATTTCAAGGGCTTTCGACTTGAAAATCAATTATGCTTCGTGGTCAGTTACAACAGACACAAAACGTTTTAGTATTCCAAATTCTATGTACGATATTGACTTGAAATGACTCTGTACAGGCGGTAGATGAGATACAAAATGGTCGATAGTACGTCTCCGATGAACTTTCTCAGATAATATACTTTTGATTATCGCAAGGTTCAGCAACACCGATTACACAATAACAGCTCTTCAAGACCGCGAATGTAAAAATTTGGGTACCAAAACTTGTTAAGGATACTTCTCCAAAAGTTCGAGAGATTAACGGTAGAGAAACAAAGTCTCGACACAGGACTGGAGGGTAATCAATCGAAAAGTTGTACCTGACGGCCAAAACTTTGTGGTGGCAGTTTATAAAAAATCCCTAAGCGTAATGCGGGAATTGTATTTAGGGTTCTCATAGATTACCGTCAGGGAAATCTGATATATCGCAAGCGACCATAGCGGTAAGATGATGACCATAAGTGTCGAACCCAGTGTGCCTAAGAGGGGCTTTTCAGGCCTCGGAAGAACTGGAGGTAAGCTGATTTATGCTAGGAATCTAAGGAACTCCAGAACATGCCTTTATGTCAAATATAGAATTTCGTTCATACCGATGGCGGACGTAGTGACCATCAGAATGAAACAACTTGAGGAAGGAATCAGGAGGGAAATTGTATGGGCCTCAGCTTACCTTCCTTACGAGTATTCGTCCTCCCCAAGAAGTGCGGAGACAGCTAGACAGCTGCTCACGGTAGAATGAACAACTGCTGATTGGTTGTGACGCCAATGCCCTACAACCTGATGCGGAGAAGCAGCGACACCAACAGCACAGGTGAGCACATCCTTCAATTTTTACTCGAAAGCATCCTGGAGATGTAGGATCTCCAGGGACGGGGGACCTTCGTTCAGGCACATAAAAAGGGAAGAAGTAATTGAGATAACTTTTGCATCTGTTCTAATGGGCAACCATGTCAAAAAATGGCACACAGCGCTGGAGCCATCTTTATCTGACCACATGTATATTAAGTACGAGGTGGAAATGGGTGTTAAACAAACCATGGCCTATGGGAAATCCAGGAAAGCAGACTGGGACTCATACGGGAAAGACCTCAAATCAGGCTTATTTTATCTGAAGTCGGTACCTCGATAAGAAATCCAGTAGATTTCGAGGAAATGTCGGACGCAATGACGTCTGCCATCATGGCCTCGTATTTAGAAAACTACCAAATAGCAAGAAGTGCACAAACAGGAATGTACTTTGATGGAACAATAGCCTGGAATTGCAAAGGAGGCAGATAAGAACACTGATGAAACTTGCAAGAAGGGAAGGAAAAATGGACAAAATTCGGGATTTCCTTGCCTAATATAGCATTGCGATTAATCAAGTGAAACCATCATCTTGGAAGGTTCTCTGCGAGGTAGTGGAAGACACAGCTGCTTGCGACAGACTTCATCAAAATCCTCACCAGACTACCAAATAAGCCACGAGATACTCTAAGGAAGGAGGATGGCGAGAATACAAGGGGCAGCAAATGAAACGCTACACGTACTCCTCAGTGCACCGTGGCAGACAACACAGAGCAAAGTTCAGTCCCCGAGAAGCACTGGTTTACAGGTATTCAAAGGAAAAACTAGTAATCTGCCGCAGAATTTGTTGATCAAAACAAAAATTCAGTCGATGGTTTGTTGGAACGTTTCAACCTTTCAAATCACCAGCCCCAGATGTAATATTTCCAGCTTTACTGCAACAAGCAGAAGGGAGTATAATTACACCCTTACATCGGCTGTTTAGGGTTAGTCTAGAAGCAGGAATAATTACAGAAAATGCTTAGAGGGCAGTGAGTCTTGTTTTCATTACGAAGGCAGGAAAAATTGATGATATCAAGGCCAAGGATATGAGACCGATTTCCTGTCCTCGTTTCTTTTAAAGGCATTAGAAAAAACTGGTTAATGGGCACGTAAGGGAAAAGAGGCTAGCTACGTAAGATTCCTCTGCATGTAAACCAACAGGCATATCGACCAGGAAAATCACTCGAAATTGTTCTCTCCATCTTTCTGGATATCGACGAGGCGTTTAGCAATTCAATCTTCGAATCCGTGGTCAGAGCTGCAGATACTTGACTTGAGACTGCCATACGTAAGTCAATTAAGAACATGTTGAGGAGAAGAAAGTTAAAGCTACTATCACGAATGAAAAAATGGAGGGAGCCCACAAGGATGGGTTTGTCCCCATTATCGTGGAACCTAGTGGTGGATGAACACTAAATACTAGAGGCTACTTCTACCAAGAATGCACAGACCACTCAGTCATAGAAATACTTGCCAAATTTGATAGTACTGTTAGAACTACTGCACTATGTGCATTAAACTTTGTGCAATACTGGTACAGAAAGCAGAATCTAGGAGTCACTTTCAAAGAAAACTATGCTACTACCATTTACGAGGAAGCATAATCAGCATATGTACTGGAATCATAAGTTTCTCGATGAAACTTTACCTGAAGAGGATGTAGCGGAGTATTTAGGGAAGACATCGAAGCAATGCTGAAACGGGCTGCTAGATTTATTTCCTCGGTAGCATAGTGGTCAGCATCCCCGCCTGTCACGTGAGAGACCGTGGTTCGATTCCCCGCCGGGGAGCCCCCCCCCCCCCCCCCCCCCCGCCACCCTTGAACCATGGACCTTGCCGTTGGTGGGGACGCTTGCGTGCCTCAGCGATACAGAGAGACGTACCGTAGGTACAACCACAATGGAGGGGTATCTGTTGAGAGGCCAGACAAACGTGTGGTTCCTGAAGAGGGGCAGCAGCCTTTTCAGTAGTTGCAAGGGCAACAGTCTGGATGATTGACTGATCTGGCCTTGTAACAATAACCAAAACGGCCTTGCTGTGCTGGTACTGGGAACGGCTGAAAAAGGGAAAACTACGGCCGTAATTTTACCCGAGGGCATGCAGCTTTACTGTATGATTAAATGATGATGGCGTCCTCTTGGGTAAAATATTCCGGAGGTAAAATAGTACCCCATTCGGATCTCCGGGCGGGGACTACTCAAGAGGATGTCGTTATCAGGAGAAAGAAAACTGGCGTTCTACAGATCGGAGCGTGGAATGTCAGATCCCTTAATCGGGCAGGTAGGTTAGAAAATTTAAAAAGGGAAATGGATAGGTTAAAGTCAGATATAGTGGGAATTAGTGAAGTTCGGTGGCAGGAGGAACAAGACTTCTGGTCAGGTGACTACAGGGTTATAAACACAAAATCAAATAGGGGTAATGCAGGAGTAGGTTTAATAATGAATAGGAAAATAGGAAATCGGGTAAGCTACTACAAACAGCAAAGCGAACGCATTATTGCGGCCAAGATAGATACGAAGCCCACACCTACTACCGTAGCACAAGTTTATATGCCAACTAGCTCTGCAGATGACGAAGAAATTGAAGAAATGTATGATGAAATTAAATAAATTAATCAGATAGTGAAGGGAGACGAAAATTTAATAGTAATGGGTGACTGGAATTCGAGAGTAGGAAAAGGAAGAGAAGGAAACATAGAAGGTGAATATGGATTGGGGCTAAGAAATGAAAGAGGAAGCCGCCTGGTAGAATTTTGCACAGAGCACAACTTAATCATAGCTAAGACTTGGTTAAGAATCATGAAAGAAGGTTATATACATGGAAGAACCCTGGAGATACTGAAAGGTATCAGATAGATTATATAATGGTAAGACAGAGATTTAGGAACCAGGTTTTAAATTGTAAGACATTTCCAGGGGCAGATGTAGACTCTGACCACAATCTATTGGTTATGACCTGTAGATTAAAACTGAAGAAACTGCAAAAAGGTGGAAATTTAAGGAGATGGGACCTGAATAAACTGACTAAACCAGAGGTTGTACAGAGTTTCAAAGCGAGCATAAGGGAACAATTGACAGGAATGGGGGAAATAAATACAGTAGAAGAAGAATGGGTAGCTTTGAGGGATGAAGTAGTGAAGACAGCAGAGCAACAAGTAGGTAAAAAGACGAGAGCTAGTAGAAATCCTTGGATAACAGGAACAATATTGAATTTAATTGATGAAAGGAGAAAATATAAAAATGCAGTAAATGAAGCAGGTAAAAAGGAATACAAACGTCTCAAAAATGAGACCGACAGGAAGTGCAAAATGGCTAAGCAGGGATGGCTAGAGGTCAAATGTAAGGATGTAGAAGCTTATCTCACTAGGGCTAAGATAGATACTGCCTACAGGAAAATTAAAGAGACCTTTGTAGAGAAGAAAACCACTTGTATGAATATCAAGAACTCAGATGGCAACCCAGTTCTAAGCAAAGAACGGAAGGCAGAAAGGTGGTAGCAGTATATAGAGGGTTTATACAAGGGCGATGTACTTGAGGACAATATTATGGAAATGGAATAGGATGTAGATGAAGACGAAATGGGAGATAAGATACTGCGTGAAGAGTTTGACAGAGCACTGAAAGACCTGAGTGGAAACAAGGCCCCGGAGTAGACAACATTCCATTGGAACTACTGACGGCCTTCGGAGAGCCAGTCCTGACAAAACTCTACCATCCGGTGAGCAAGATGTATGAAACAGGCGAAATACCCTCAGACTTCAAGAAGAATATAATAATTTCAATCCCAAAGAAAGCAGGTGTTGACAGATGTGAAAATTACCGAACCATGAGTTTAATAAGCCACAGCTGCAAAATACTAATACGAATTCTTTACAGACGAATGGAAAAACTAGTAGAAGCCGACCTCGGGGAAGATCATTTTGGGTTCCGTAGAAATACTGGAACACGTCAGGCAATACTGATCTTACGACTTATCTTAGAAGAAAGATTAAGGAAAGGCAAACCTACGTTTCTAGCATTTGTAGACTTAGAGAAAGCTTTTGACAAAGTTGACTGGAATACTCTCTTTCAAATTCTAAAGGTGGCAGGGGTAAAATACAGGGAGCGAAAGCCTATTTACAATTTGTACAGAAACCAGATGGCATTTATTAAAGTCGAGGGGCATGAAAGGGAAGCAGTGGTTGGGAAAGGAGTGAGACAGGTTTGTAGCCTATCCCCGATGTTATTCAATCTGTATATTGACCAAGCAGTAAAGGAAACAAAAGAAAATTTCGGAGTAGGTATTAAAGTCCATGGAGAAGAAATAAAAACTTTTAGGTTCGCCGATGACATTGTAATTCTGTCAGAGACAGCAAAGGACTTGGAAGAGCATTTGAATGGAATGGACAGTGTCTTGAAAGGAGGATATAAGATGAACATCAACAAAAGTAAAACGAGGATAATGGAATGTAGTCGAATTAAGTCGGGTGATGCTGAGGGAATTATATTAGGAAATGAGACACTTAAAGTAGTAAAGTAGTTTTGCTATTTGGGGAGCAAAATAACTGATGATGGTCGAAGTAGAGAGGATATAAAATGTAGACTGGCAAGGGCAAGGAAAGCGTTTCTGAAGAAGAGAAATTTGTTAACTTCGAGTATTGATTTAAGTGTGAGGAAGTTATTTCTGATAGTATTTGTATGGAGTGTAGCCATGTATGGAAGTGAAACATGGACGATAAATAGTTTGGACAAGAAGAGAATAGAAGCTTTCGAAATGTGGTGCTACAGAAGAATGCTGAAGATTAGATGGGTAGATCACATAACTAATGAGGAAGTATTGAATAGGATTGGGGAGAAGAGAAGTTTGTGGCACAACTTGACGAGAAGAAGGGTTCGGTTGGTAGAACATGTTCTGTGGCATCAAGGGATTACCAATTTAGTATTGGAGGGCAGCGTGGAGGGTAAAAATCGTAGAGGGAGACCAAGAGATGAATACATTAAGCAGATTCAGAAGGATGTAGGTTGCAGTAGGTACTGTGAGATGAAGAAGCTTGCACATGATAGAGTAGCATGGAGAGCTGCATCAAACCAGTCTCAGGACTGAAGACCACAACAACAACAGTCCCTCGCTCTGTTTGCGTGTGGAACAGGAAAGGAAACGACTAGTAGTGGTGCAGGGTACCCTCCGCCAAGCGCCGTTCGGTGGAGTATCTATGTAGATGTAGAAACCTGGATGCGAGGAAGTCATTGACCCCTCAGAGAAAGAATATACATGGTTCACATTAATGTGAGCACCGCCTATGTCCGACGTCAACGTGCAATAACTACACATAGACGACTGGTGGCACAGGATGGGGGTTACACACGGCAAACAGTGAACCCATTGTCGGGTTGCGAAAACAAAGCGATTTATTCGACTTCCGAAAGGACATCGTCAATGGTTTTTTTGGCCAATAGTGTAAGCATTTCTGAAACGGCTAAGTCTGTAAACTGTTCGCGTGCCGCCGTTGTTATAGTATACTGTGCATGGTGAAATGGCGCTATGCGTTAAGTGGTGCCGAGGCGAGTATGGTGCACCACAGCCCATAAATGACAGGGGTGAATGACAGCTGCGGTGATGTGTACGGGTGAACAGTACGACAACTCTTGAGAAACTTACCGCCCAGATTAACCAAGTCGCTACCAATGATGTCTCCTCGACGATTGTTCGTCTGCGTTTGGGCCTCCGCAGAAGGCGCCTGGTTCATGCAGCCATTCCGACTGTGGTTCATCGGGGACGAAGGCTGGGATCTGCACGCCAGTACCGCTATTGAGCGTCCACTGAGTGGCTGCAGGTGGTCTTTTTAGATGAAACACCTTTTATGCTCCATAGGACAGATGGCCTTTGGCGTGTGTGGCCCTGAAACAATCTTCGGAAGGGTCCAGGCCGAAGGAGGGAGCGTTATGGCCTGGGGAATGTAATCGTGGCATTCCTTGGTTGATCTAGTCATTCTGGAGGGCACAATGGAGCAACATAAGTACGCCTCTATCTTGAGGGCCATGTCCACCCTTATATTGTATTAGTTTTTTCTTGGTACGATGGCATCTACCAGTAGGACAATGCAACGAGTCACACAGCTCGCAGTGTATGTGCGTGGTTCGAAGAATACCAGGATGAGTCGACCGCACTCCATTAGCAACTAAACCCCCCGGATTTAAACCCAACCGAGAACCTGTGGGACTTCCTCGATAGGGCTGCTTTCGCGATACATCTTCAGCTGTGAATCTAGCTGAGGTTGGCACTGGGGTCACCATAGCTCCACACCTCTGTCGGTACCTTCCAGAACGTCACTGACTCCCTTCCGGCGAATCCGCGTTGAAAGAGGTGGTTATTCAGGCTTGTGACATGTGGCTGGTCACATTAATGTGACTGCAACGTGTATGTTCCAAGGCTTGAGGTACCCTTTCAGAACTAGAAGAGCGTGTGCAAAAAAACAGTAGTCTAAACCTTGATATACTTGATATACAACACTGTGGTAAGACCTATGATGATTTATGCTGCAACAGTGTGGGGAAACAAAGTAGACAGAAGAAGGTGGCTGCTAAGGAGCTTTGCAAGGTACAGAGACTGTCCTGCTTAGCCATAGCCAAATCAAATCATATCTCCTTCCGAAATCAAATCGTAGGAGCTCAAGGCTCCTTCAGTGTTTATATTATCTTCATTTTACCTCTTTCGCCTTTTCATCTCTTTTCTTTTTATCCTCTCCTGACTGTTAATGTCTTTCCTTGATAACCTGTTCTATCTTTTATCATTTTTCCTCTCACTGCCCAAATTTTCCTCTATCTCTCTCGTTTATACGAGGGAAAGGTGAAAAGTAATGTCTCCGAAATTTTTCATTCTCTTCTCAATGTTAGTTGAGGTATTACACGTCATGCATATTACTCGGTCGACTTTTCCGCTTCGATGGCGCAAGTTGCAACCCTCTGCCGGTAGAGGGCTCCGAACTGTGGCGTGTAACATGGCGGTGTGTAGCATAGCTACGTCGGTGCGTAAGAAACAGTTACTGCAAGGCCCTCAAGAAACAGAAACGACGAATTCTAAGACTTGGAGCACCCTGTTCTTCATCATGGCAATTGCAAGCCACACAGGAGCGCTGCGACATCTGCAACAACCCGACGCCTTGAGTTCATTGTCGTTGATCATTCCCGACCTGGCGCCATCCGATTTCCATCTGTTTCCAAAACTTAAAAGAACAGCTTCCTGGACTTCACTTTGATGGTGATGACGCTGTGCAAGCAGAGATGAGGTTGGGGCTCCATCAACAAAGTTAATCATTATTCAGTGACGTTATCAGCAAACTGGTGTGGTGGGAGAAATGTATTTGTTGCCAGGATGACTATGTTGAAAGTAGCATGTTAATAAAGTTTTTTTTTTTTTTTTTTTTTTTTTTTTTTTTTTTCAAGAGCTTCAAGAGCATTCACACAAAAACCTCGAAGGCATTACTTTGTAGCACTCCCTCGTAGTATGAACGGGGTTTTTGTATGTTCCGTGTTTCCTAAATGACTGTTCCCCCTCTTTTATTTCATTCTAGACGCAACATTAATCTTTCCACGTGTTTTCCTTCACAGCTTGTTGCTATTTCTCTCTTTCTGAGTTTCTTATTGATTTGCCACCACGACTTACTTTTATACCTGTGAAAATGATACTATCATACGGTATTGCAATTCCTGTGTTATTCTTAATTACGATGCAAAGCTCCTTTGGACATGCGTACATGGACAAAGGAAGTTTGTATCCTAATTCAGAATAATACAGGTACTGCAATATGGAATTTATCCGCCGACACCGGGCAAGCGACTTTCAAGTAAAATGTCTCAGCTGTACAGGAATATACATAACGGACATACGAGTACAGATTATAGACTCATGGTTGACGACATATGGAAGTTTTGTCTGGCCATGGGTCGTGTACTGATAGCGAAATGGTGCAGTTCGCCTCCAGCGGCCGCGCGGCTCAGACACCTGTTTACGTCCAGGCCGCGGAGCGTTGCGCGAGCGAGATTGTTTACCTCTCGTGCTTCTCGCAAGGAACTACAATATCGACACAACATGGCTCACTCCTATAGAAAGTCAACCATCAAGATTAGCTTCGCTACTGGATTACAGCGACCCAAAGCCTTCGAAATTGCACGCTTCGTGCGGGAAGAGATCAGAATAGATCAACAGGACCTGATAGGCATCCACCTCTCTACTATGAGCAGTGTGGTTTACCTTCAATTGATAACGACGTGCTACGTGATAAAATTCTACGTGGAAAAAGACTGGGCTAAAATTCAAACATTCTGATGGTAACGTGGAGACAGTGTCAATCGATCGCGCGGGACTTTTCCTCCGGGTGTTTGAACTTTCGTTCGATGTTCCCGAAGACGTCGTGGTCAATGCTTATTAACCATGCTGACACGTCCTCAGCCATGTCGCCGAAAAATGTAACACTTTTGCGATGGATCCCGTTCTTAACAGGATGAGGCAAGTTCGGATCGAGTATACAAGGAGCGTCCCATCTCGCTTTCGTATTGGTGGCTGCAGAGCGATAATTATTTGCCAGGGGCAGATCAAGAATTGCTCGGGTTGTGGCAAGGAGGGTCACTTACGCTCAGAGTGCTTCCAAAGGAGAGTAATTCAAGTACCGACGAACGAAGCTGTACCCGACACACCACGGCATCCATGCCTCTTTCGTACGCCACCGTCTTCCGAAAACACTCCCCCTTGCACGTTCCACAGTACCAAATGACGGGCGACCCCATGGAACAGGCGACACAGGTGGATGACAATGCGTCCAAGATGTCAAACGTGGCGCGCCCCGCTGACCAGCTGCCACAGAAGTCCGACGTTGCAGGAACCGAGTCGAATATGGAAATCGGCCGGCATGTGGTACCGATGGCCGCTTTCGTCTCCGACTGGCAAGATGACCGGGCTTCCAGACAGCATTCGGATGTGGAGATGGGTGTACGACAGCACAAACAGAGGTCACCAAAACGACGAAAGGAACGACGTTGCACGCCATCGGACGATTGCGTTCCACATACAGGAGACGATGAACGGGAACGGGCAGACGATGACGACGCCACAGTGCCGCGGTCTCCGATTACTAACGGCGCTATACCATCGAATGTGAAGGCCTTCTCTCCACCATAGACATCTTTCAGGCAGATCCCCAGGTAGTTCCAAATCTCGGCATCGTAGTGAAAGGCATGGCCGTAACAGCAGAGTCTGAGAAGGTCCAGCCGCAAGAGTCGTCTTGACAGAACTGGACTGATGAGAGTGAGGAAATCCAGCCGCCTCTAACTGCAGCCGCCTCCAACTGCGGGGATCACTGTTGAGGCAGCATCCCGCACATAGACCATTTTATACTGCCGATAGCAGACTCACTGGCACCACCGACGTAGAGCGCACCGACCAGGATAATGCACGCCCCACAACGCATAGGACGTCAACTGGCGTTCCGCATCGCATCCACTAATACTACTACCATACGATCACAGACCAACACGATCTTATCACAATATGTTACAGGCGGCAGATGCAGATATCTGTCTTTTACAGGAAGTATACGTCGACGAATTTCCGCTCCTCTGTGGTTACGACTGCTTTGATGTCTCCAGCTTCAGAAACCGGTAGTGGCGTAGCGATACTTCTTAAAGAAGGTATCGTAGTGGAGGACGTCACCTACCTATCATCGGCACCCAGAATGGCTGTGAATGTACTTGGAGTGCGGATTATCAATATCTACGCTCCATCGTGCACGGACAAACGAAGAGAGCGACCACGCTTCTTCGTCGAAGAAACAGCCCCGCTCTATGTAACTAGCCACTCCGCCAGCCCCATGGAGTGCGTCTACGTGACACGCCGCCTCAACCTGACATCCATGTGGCAGAACTAGGTCTGCTGCCTTCACTGAGCACTCGGTATATACCTGCACGATGGCCCTCTAAAGACAGCAGGTGTCGCGAAGCCACGGTTTATGAAAGATTAATGTAGCCCACCTTAAATCTCCAGAGTGTTACCAAGTTACTGAAGAAGTCTGTAAATCTTGTGACAGGCGTCGATGGATATACTCTACGACTTTAAACTGGTGGTTGGAATGTTGCAAACCGGCGGCAAAGCATGCATTGCTTGAATTGGGACGCGAACATCCACACTGGAGACGGAAGACTTTAAACTTCTGTTTCATGGTATTACGAGACTGTACCAACCAGGCCTCTGCTGAACGACACATGGTGATACAATGAGCGAATGCACGAATCATTGCTATCATACGTTATCTGGAAGAGGCGGCGAGTACACTAGATCAGTGTGCGGGCGAGAGCCCATCGATGCACATGTCATTAATGAACATAAGCGGCGCCGCAGACCTCTAATACAAAGAAGTGACATGGAGAATGGCGAATGGCGCACACCCGAAGATATAAAATGACATAGCATAGCCTTCGTTGACCAATATAATCGTTTATACCCCGAAGAAGAACACGACAGGACGGTCGTACAGGATGTTACTCACATTCTCGATGAAGAGGGGAAGGCCATCCTATTGGAGGAAATTAACGGGGACGACGTGGTAGAAGCTATAAGCAAGGGGGCGCCCAATAAGTCACTGGGGCCGAACGGAATATCCTTGAGGTTCTGGCGGACCTTTCAACACTTGGTGACTCCCTCTTGGACTGGAATCTGCCGCGGACTAATGTCTCCCGATGCTCCACTTCCGCCATCCTTTGTAGAGGGGATGATCATCCCAATAGCAAAACCTTCATGTGGCACACGACTTAGGGACTACCGTCCACTATCCCTATTTAGCTGTGATTTTAAGGCCGGCCGCGGTGGTCTCGCGGTTCTAGGCGCGCAGTCCGGAACAGTGCGACTGCTACGGTCGCAGGTTCGAATCCTGCCCCGAGCATGGATGTGTGTGATGTCCTTAGGTTAGTTAGGTTTAACTAGTTCTAAGTTCTAGGGGACTGATGACCACAGCAGTTGACTCCCATAGTGCTCAGAGCCATTTGAACCATTTTTTTTGTGATTTTAAGATTTTTACCAGACTGATGGCGGCACGGCTTACAAGAACACTGCATCGCGTGGTGTCACTTGAGCAGACATCCCCAGGCGGCAATAAAAATGTGTGAATTCCTAAGGGACCAAACTGCTGAGGTCATCGGTCTCTAGACTTACTCACCACTTAAACTAACGTAAACTAACGTAAGCTAACTTAAGCTAAGAAAAACACAGACACACCCATGCCCTGGGGAGGACTCGAACCTCCGGCGGGAGGGGCCGCGCAATCCGTGACATGGCGCCTCGAACCGCTCGTCCATTCCAAGCAGCAGGAGGTAACAGCAGTATCCATACAGCACTCGGCGAATTCCGCCTCCACTCCATCAATATGCGGAACTCGCCGCTATGCTAAGTGCGTCAGGTTAGAGACAACGATACACACCGTCTTTCGCGCGGTCCCTCTGCGGAAGTGTGGCATCTAGTGACGAAGGTGATTTCCTTCCTTCTCCGTTTAGAACAACAAGACAATCACCTTACTATTGTTCCTTTTCCAGACAGGACTTACTACCCTTGAGGCAAGATGAACGCGGTGACACAGATACGAGCCCAAATCGTGCATTACGTGCTTCCCGACCACCCGAAGAATGTTGTGAACTTATGGAATGTATGACCTACGGCGATTGTGTGCAACCCGAAATACTAACAATTTTTTTATAATTTCCTGTGGAGTGCGTTACGAGATCCCCCTCGCACCTGAAATGTCTCAGGTATGAGAAGCTGCGTTGAACACGATGGACAGGCACAGACTGACCACGACGAAACGGTTACCTCCTTCAGTTCTACTAATCGACGTGTCCGGAGGCAGCAGCGCCTGCGAGGACCACTCTTGTACTCACCCTCTTTTTATTCGAGATCACATTACTTCCTCCGTGAAGAGCACCCGGAGGATGATTTCATCATAAACTCCTTTGAGTTATTTCCTTTTCAAAGTGTTTCTATTTCTCTCTTTCTCTCCTGCTTAAGAACCGAAAAAAAGAAAGAAAAAACAACGTTGCGAAGACGTGCCTGGCTGGAACATGAGGTACAACGATATCGGAGATGAACGTGGCCACGAAGCGGGACACAGTCCATTATTGTTTTGTATTGCTAGAAGCAGTTTATATCTATTATTTGTTCCATCATTACCATTTCTTATCACATGCTATAAATAATAAAAGAAAAACACGCAGAATGTCCCCGGTTCGATCCCGGGCGGAAACAATATTAACGTTGTGTTTCAATGGAAAATATGTCCTCGTTGTGTGAATACTTCGTCTATTGATTTTTTGATCCCAATTCCACTGTAAACAAATAAGAAAACAAACGCAAAAAAGGAAAAGAAGTTGTAAGGCGATCGCCGAAATCCGGGTTCCACTCCCTGTCCGATAGAATTGTTCATTCTCGTCATTCCATTCTACAGCTGACGGTTGTCCATATCCGCACTAGCGAGTACATTTTCTGTATGTTAGTATCACATCCCAACTAGAAATAATTTGCAAAATTCGATAGACACTAAGTCCTTGGTACTTACTACGGCACGTCAGATCTCAGACACGCCCTCCGAATTGCCATGCTAATGTAATAGCAGTATTCCTAACAGACATCTACTGAGAAGACTGAGAAGGTGAAAGGAACTGAGTGATTCATGACTGGTTCGGTCAGTAATCATGAAAGAGTCTCACAGTCAGCCAACGCATGTGACGGTAACGACAGATAGAAAATAATCATCATTCGTGCGGAAGCAGTTTTCATTGTTCCATGATCTTATCTTAAGAGACGATTCTAAGAACATGCTAATACTATTTACCGCCCCACTTCCCCTGTACATAAAGTAAAAGACACGCAGATAAGACGCAATAAGTTCAGATGTCAACAAGAACTCTGCCGGTACCTTCCAGAACCTCATTGACGCTCTTCCCACACGAGGCAGTCCTCGCTGCAAAATTGTTTTATTCAGTATTTTGCCAAGTTACCACATTTGTGATACTGGACAGTGTAACTTATTTCCAAGAAGCATACTCTTCACCGCAGAACGAAAGATTCATTTGGGAAACGTCTCGATTTCTGTACGTGCAACGGTGGCCAACCCCAGCAATTAGTGATATGGTTCCACGTGTCACAGGCTGGGAGTGAAATATTTATTACGATCAGAGTTTCACGCATTTGTACATCTGATGTTTTTCTAAAATAAAAATTAAACGGCCGCCTATGTGTGGTATTCTAGTATAAAATCTTTCTTCTGCTGTTACCAAAGGTTGGTTCCTTTGCTGTGGTCATTCATGCCTTCCCGTTGATGAGGTTTTGGTCTCAGACAAACAACAGGCAACTGCTTAGCAGAAGTGTATATATTTAACGTTTGGATTCTCCCAGTACAATATGGTTTAGTAAGAATACCGTTTATGTTAGCCAGTGTAGGGGACCATAACTGCTTTACGTCAAAGAAATTAGGAAAGTGAAGAAGGAGGTGCCAGGATGAGGTTCATAGGAAGAATCTGAAGGACATATAACTCATCCAAAAAAGAAGTGGCTCACAAGGAGCTTGTTCGACCGGTTCTTGAATACGTTTCATCGATATGGACCCCTTACTAGGTAGGACGGGTAGAAGAGATAGATAGAAAGGCGGCGCGATTCGTCACGGGATCGTCTGGTCGGCATGAGCGCATTCGGAAATGGTCAACAAACTCCAGACGCTACAAGACAGGCGTTGTGCGTCACGAAAATGTTTACCATTCAAATTTCGAGAGAGTACATTCTGGGAGAAGCCGATCAATATATAACTTCCTCCCACATACATCTTGCGAAATGACCACTACGAGAAAATTAGAGAAATTAGAGGTGATACAGAGGTTGACCGTTAATCACTCTTCCCAGACGTCATTCGAGATTGGAAGAGGGAAGGAAGGATTAATTAGTGGCATCAGAAGTACCCTCAGTCACACACCGCCAGGAGGCTTGCGGAGTGCTGATGTAGAAGTAGAACCGGACAACAAAATCAAGTGGTTGCAAATATTGCGCATGAGATCTGGTCAGTGGAAAACTTACTTCATACACCGCTGGCTATTACAACTGAAACACGCTAATAACAAACAGTTACTCATCTTTCCTGTATAGTATGATGGAAAGAAAAAATAATTAATTTTGGGCGTATACAGTATAATGGAAAAAATACGCAATTAAATTTGGAGGAGATTTGCGGGTATACAGGGTGAGCTGCCACCTCTGGCACCAACTATGGCTCTAACACGATCATATAATTCATCAATCGTAGTGGCTAGCGAGTGGTAACGTGCCCGTATCTCAGCAATCAATGACAGGATGTTGTCAGTGGGTGAGAGATGTAGGTTGAAGCAGAATATTATCTTAAAGAAAAAAGACAGGTCGGGATCATAACAGAATAGGAAAAGAAGAATTCTGCTTATAGGCAGCAGTCATGGGAGGGGTGTGGGCCAGCAGCTTCAGGAGAAATTAGGTGCAGGGTAGCAGGTCACAAGTTTTGTGAAACCAAGTGCTAGCCTGAGCCAGGCGACAGAAAACTTAGGTCAGCTATGCAGGGACTTTGAGAAGGAATATCAGGTATTTATAGTTGGGGGAGCAGGAAACAGCCTGGCTATGAATCCAAGATACAGTATTACGAGTGTCCTATATAAAATATGAGCAGAAACTGAGCACACAAATGTGGGGCTTGTCGAGGTCTTTCAGCGCCATGATCAGCCCTGGGTAAACAATGCTGTAAGGCATGTTAACACTGAGCTGAACATGATGCTCCAGACACCGGCAAAATCTCACATAAGTGTTGTTCCAGTAAATGCTTTTGGTAGGTGGGGATACACTACACATGGCCTGCACCTGAATAGGATGGGGAAAAATAAGTGAGCTTCTCTGTTAGCAGAAGCTGTAAGGGGGTCCACAGTCATACAACGGGTGATCCCTGTGGTTAATGGGTACAGAAAGACAGGTTTTTTAGGGTAAGGCCAAAGTCCAGACAGATGAAAATCAAGATAAATAGAATAAAAGAAACTTCGTGTACAGTAAATAGGGGTAAATCTAAGGGCAGTATCAACTTACTTCATCAAAATACCAGGGGAATAAAAAATAAAGTAGATGATCTATTAGTGTGTTTAGATGATCTCAAAAATAAGAATGAGATTGATATGCTCTGTCTGTCTGAACACGATGTAACTGTGGGCATGGATAGTGTCAGTATAAGTGGGTATAATTTAGCATCTTACACTTGCAGATCTAGGATGGATAAAGGAGGATTCGCCATTTTCATAAAACAATGGTATAAATGCAAAACTGTAGAAGTAAGCAAATTTTGTGTCGATCAGCACTTTGAGGTTTGTGTATGTGAACTTCTGCTAGACTATGTATTATTGATATTAGCAACAGTGGACAGGTCCCCATTAGGAGACTGGGAGCTATTCATAAATAAGTTTGACTCCCTATTAGGCTGTTTGTCAGACAAAAACAAGAAGTTATTAATCTGTGGTGATTTCAATATAACTTTCTAAATAATTCTGATAGGAAAAGTGAACCAGAAGTGTTATTAACAACATATAACTTAGAACCAGTGATCAATTTCCCTACATGTAAGCTCAAGACAGTAGCACGCTAACAGATAATGTATTTGTACAGAAAGAGGATGTAAAACAAACACATGCTTTCTCTGTGGGAAATGGATTGTCAGACCATGATGCACAACTGATTAACTTACAAAACCTAACAGGGTGTACAGTTCAGATACCATTAAGTAAAAGTGTGAGGTCGCTCAACCTGGTATCAATAGAGCACTTCAGAGAAAGCTTAAGAAATGTTAATTGGGGAGGTGTATATAATGAGCCAAATACTAATGTTAAATGCAACATATTTCTTGATAAATTTATATCCGGTTTTGAACATTGTTTCCCAAAGAAAATTACTAAATGTAACACCACACACTTTTCAAAGAAACCTTGGATTATAGTGGCTTCAGAAAGAAAAGAAAACTATATGAGACAGCAAGAACTAGTAAAGATCCAGTAGTAGTTTCATACTATAAAAATTATTGTAACATACTGAGAAACGTTGTAAGGAAATCAAGAAACACGTATGTTAGAGAAGAAAGTAACAACTCCGGCAATAAAATAAAATCAATATGGAAAGTTGTTAGAAGGGAGACAGGAAAAGTAACCACTAGGGTAGATAGTAACCTATTAAAGAGAACGAGATCATTCTAACCAGTAGTACACAAGTAGCTAATGTATTTAACAAACATTTCTTAGGTGTAGGACAAAAATTGGTGAGAACAGTTCAAAAGAAATAGCCAGGCAATACAAGGAAGAGTCTATTTTGAACAAATTTAGTCAGATTAAGTTTCACCTAACAACCTCTTGTGAAATAAGTAAAATCATTAAATCTTTCAAAAATAAATGTTTTGTTGGAGTAGATGACATCTCTCATAAGATATTAAAACAATGTGGAGCAATTAAACCTCATGTTCTGAGTCACATCTGTAATGCATCACTAACTAATGGTATTTTCACAGACAGGTTAAAATATGCCATTGTCAGGCCTCTCTACAAAAATGGGGACACCATAGATGTCAATAATTACCGGCCAGTATTCTTGCTTATACTATTTTCAAAAATCTTTGAGAAAGAAATGTACTCAAGAGTGGTTGGCCATCTCAACAGTAATGGGATACTTAGTAAATCACAGTCCGGATTTCAAAAATGCTGTTCCACTGAGACAGCAATATACAATTTCACTGTTCACATAATAGAGTCTTGAAATAGTAAAATGTCACCAATAGGAATTTTCTGTGACTTGTCCAAAGCATTTGATTGTGTGAACCATGACATTATGTTACAGAAATTACAATTCTATGGTATAAATGGAGTAGCATATGAGTGGTTTAAGTCATATCTATGGAACAAGAAGCAAAACGTTTCCTTATATGGGTTAAGTGATTTAAATAAGCTTGCCACTTCATCTAACGGGAGTGAAATTATATTAGGTTTTCCACAGGGCTCAATCATGGGTACCCTTCTGTTCTTGATATATGTGAACGACCTCCCTTCCTGTCTGAAACAGGAAGCTGAACTGACACTGTTTGCTGACGATACAAGCATCATTATTAATCCAGTAAAAGTTACTCCAATTGAAAATGATACAAATAAGGTCTTTGGAAAAGTCATTAATTCGATTTCTTCAAATGGGCTTGCTCTAAATTTTGAAAAAAAAAACACAGTACATCCAATTTTCTGCTGCAAAAAGTACAGTTTCGTCAATAAATATAACACATTAACAGAAGTCAGTAGACTGGGTACAGCATACTAAGTTGTTGGGTGTACATATAAATGAGAATCTCAATTGCAAAATTCATATTTTGGACCTTCTAAAGCGACTAGGTTCAGCAACTTTTGCAATCAGAATAGCTACCAATTTTGATGATATAGAAATTAGTAAGCTAACATACTTTACATACTCTCACTCTCTGATGACATACGGAATAATATTTTGGGAATATTTTGGAGTAACCCAACATTTAGACAAAAAAGGTTTCACTGCTCAAAAGAAAGTGATTAGACTAATGTGTGGGGTTCGTAGTTGCACATCTTGTAGGCATCTTTTTAAAAGATTGGGAATTCCTACAACAGCCTCACAGTACATTTATTCACTAATGAAATTGGTTCTCAACAACATGAACCAGTTTAAAAGCAACAGTGGCATTCATGATTATAATACCAGAAAAAAGAAAGACTTACACTATTCTTTGCTGAACGTATGTTTGGCATAGAAAGGGGTGAAATATGCTGCAATAACATTTTTCGACAAATTACCAGATGAAATAAAATGTGTGACAAACAGCAGTAATAGCTTCAAAAATAAATTGAAATCATATCACCTTGACAACTCCTTCTGTACCGTAGATGAATACTTGTGTAGGAATAAATAAATCTATAAATATAGCATATGCATTTCGTGCCATTTAAGGGAATGGGGTAAATAATAGAAATATTAATCTTTAAGTCTTTATTGTAGTATATATATATATAAATCTTGTTTCATATGTGCATTTCTTGTGCACTTGACACGTTCCATATCATAACGGCTACCGTACCGTGCGACTGATCAATGGAACACGCAACCAACTAACTAACTAACTAACAACACGAGTAACGTGTGGTTTTGCTGAGTCTTGTTGTAACAACGTAGCGACAACCTCGGAGACAAGACTCACCAACCAGTCCTAACACGTAGGAAGTGTAATCGTTGTTGTCCAAATTACCGGCTATGTGAACCAGAGGTGATTGTGTCGTGTACTCAATTGTACCACCTATCATTGTAACAGGTTCTGGGCCCATATGACGACAATGAATGCAATATGGCACCCCTCATTTTCCTTGGAGCCTGCACCAATTCTCACGTCCATTGTGATGCGGTGTGCAGCATTAGGACTCGTCTGGACAGGTGACGTACTGTCACTGATGTATGCAGAGTTGTAGGGCACGCCATTGTAGGCGCGCCTCTCGCTGCTGTCGCCTCAAGAGAAGCCGCAAGAATAGTTGTTGCACTGACAGTCAGTGGTGCTCGAAAGCCACCGTACAGTCCATGTGGATTCCTGTCTTCCTGTACAAAATACCATTTTCTGGATCATTGTACAGGATGACAGTTATTGAAATCGTCATAACGTCTGAAAGTTTTACGTTAGGACGTTCAACCTGCACGGTTGGCCGCGGGGCATGATGGGAGTTTGTCTGCGCATGCGTGACGAAGCCCACTTTCATTTGGATGGTTCCGTAAATAAGCAAAACTGTCGCATTTGGAGGACTGAATATTCGCATTTCCGCGGTCGAGAAATCTCTTCACCATCAAGGGGTGACTGTGTGCTGAGTAGTCTCCAGTCACACGGTGACTAACGAACGGTACGTGAAGGTTTTGGAATAAAAAATTACTCATCTTTCCCGTAGAGTACAATGGAAAGGAAACATAATTAATTTTGCGCGTATACAGTATAATGGAAATAATACGCAACTAAATTTGGAGGAGACGATTTCATACCCATTATCCAAAGTGACCCTGATATTACCAAGATGTGCTTCATGCATGACGGAGGTCGACCGCATCGAAGCAGGAGAATGTTTTATGTCCTGGAAGAGCACTTTGAGGACCGTATTCTGGCTCTGGGGTACCTAGAGGCCACAAGTATGGGCATCTATTGGTCATTGGCCGTCATATTCTCCGGATTTAAACACGTGCGACTCCTTTTTGTGGGCCTATGTTAAAGGCAAGGTGTACGGCAATAACCCCAAAACCATTAATGAAGCTGAAAAACAGCCGTTCAGAAGGTCACCGGCAGCATCGATGATTCGACAGTTCAGCGGGTCTTGCGGAATCTCGCTATTCGTCTGCGCCACATCGTCGTCAATGATGGCAGGCATATAGATCATGTCATAGCTTAAATCCAAATATCTGTAGTGACGTTTACATGTTGAAAAAAGTGTGCACGCCATAGTTTGTAACTAATTTAAGTCTTTTTTTCATGTAGTTCAATAACTGTCACCCTGTCTGTGTCGTGGCTGTACGATCCCACACGGCCGAGCGGACAGTACGAACAGTATGCCCATCTTCTCGGGCTCTAGTCGCGTGTGGTCATTGAGACCCTGCATGACACAGAGTAAGATTTTTCTGAAACCATGGATTCCACATTCGCACGAAACTCGTGGGAACTTAACCAAATAGCGGGGAGTATAGCGGATCGATAAACCGCAACATCGATATGACATGCTGTCGAGTTTCTACAGGTGGCGTTAGAGGTTTACCGTTCTTCCACGAGGCATATGATGATATTGTCAAAAACAACAACCAGAAATGCTGTTCCTGAATGAGAGACCCGCTCCATAAGTTTCGTTAAGTACAGAATGTAAACGACGTCACTCCTACTTTCCGCGGTTGCATTGATATACCAAAAATTTGAATGCCCAATAATGTAGTACAAATGATGCCAATTTGACGTTTGATGCACCCCGTCTTCATTTTCTTGTAATTTTAATGGCCAACACCGTACAATATAATAATACTAGTAAGAATATTATAACAATACCAATGAAAATGACATATCGCGGTTTAACATCCCTGTTGCAAACAAAAATACTTCTTATAATACGCAAACTACTTTTCTGTTTGTGCAAAAGGACAGAATTAATATTGCTTCACTGCATTACAGTCATCCACGACTGCTCTCTTTTGCCTTGCATGTTGAAACTGTAATTACGAGGAAGTTCTGGTATTGTCAATATTCTGTAACAAAGTGTAACATAACTGAATATTGATACCTTTAGCAATTTATATTTAAAATTAAAATAAATTGCTAAAGAGTTCACTCCATAATATATTGATACAATTAAATTCTAAGGACCGTCGTACAGCACCAGGGAGCAACTTTTCTACAGCGATTCTTTAAAATAACTCATTTACATGCACAGTGCTGCATTGTAGGTTGAGCCAATATTACATTCACAACCTTCTCTATGTGTGTGGCTAGACTAATTGTCAATTATCGCCGTTCTTGAGAAAGTAAGTTCAACGTATACAGTTTTCTTGGATTTGTGCCGCACACTTTAGGGTAGTACCAACAGAGACGAATTATACCTGAGCGTCTGCGTTTCATTGGCAGAACATTTAAAAGAGGTAACTTAAGTGGCAGCCTACACTATCCTCAGTTGTCCTTCTTCTGCAGTATTGCTGCGCAGATTCTCAGCAGTTGGGATTGACGAAAGACATTTAAAAACTTCAAACAAGAGCTGCACGTTTTGTATTATCACGAAACAAGTGCGACTGTGACACGGATATGATGAGCTAGTTCGGGTGCCAATCATAAAAACAAAGACGTTTTCCTTTGCGGAAATTTCAGTGACCAATTTTCTTTTTAGAATTCCAAAATATTAGGTTGACTTCCATCCACAGAAGGAGAAATGATTGTCGTAATAAAATCAGAGCACTCAGAGATCGCACTGAAGGTGTATCATTACTAATTTGTGCTATTCGAGAATGGAACGGTTGAGTTGTATGAATCCTGTGTCAAACAACTAAGTGTGAAATGCAGAGTACTCATATAAGTATGGATGTGGATTGTGTCTGGGATATATGCCCAAGTCAGAAAACAGGCTTCAATATGTGTATCCTTCTCAACTAGAGAACACCCGAACTACAGTGCATTTGAACAAGCGCAAAACTTAAATGTCTGGTGTCTATTCCACGACATTCGGTTTCCAGTGTTTGATAATGAGACCACTTAACGACTTCAAACAAAATTTACTCACATTCCAAATATTTTCAAAATTTTTTTCTACGTTACAAGCTTAAAGTTGAACAGCTAACACATTTATAAAGTAATAAGACATTTCAAACGGTTTTATCAATGCGGGTTCGATTCTTTAAAGAAACGACGATTTTCTGAATTTTTAAAAAATGTGCAAAGTATCTTAATCTTGTGGATCGGAACAATACAGGGTGTTACAAAAAGGTACGGCCAAACTTTCAGGAAACATTCCTCACACACAAAGAAAGAAAATACGTTATGTGGACATGTGTCCGGAAACGCTTACTTTCCATGTTAAAGCTCATTTTTTTATTTCTCTTCAAATCACATTAATCATGGAATGGAAACACAGCAACAGAACGTACCAGCGTGGCTTCAAACACTAAGTTACAGGAAATGTTTAAAATGTCCTCCGTTAGCGAGGATACATGCATCCACCCTACGCCACATGGAATCCCTGATGCGCTGATGCAGCCCTGGAGAATGGCGTATTGTATCACAGCCGTCCACAATACGAGCACGAAGAGTCTCTGCATTTGGTACCGGGGTTGCGTAGACAAGACCTTTCAAATGCCCCATAAATGAAAGTCAGGAGGGTTGAGGTCAGGAGAGCGTGGAGGCCATGGAATACTCCGCCTCTACCAATCCGTCGGTCACCGAATCTGTTGTTGAGAAGCGTACGAACGCTTCGACTGAAATGTGCAGGAGCTCCATCGTGCATGAACCACATGTTCTTTCGTACTTGTAAAGGCACATGTTCTAGCAACGCAGGTAGAGTATCCTGTATGAAATCATGATAACGTGCTCCATTGAGCGTAGGTGGAAGAACGTGGGGCCCAATCAAGACATCACCAACAATGCCTGCCCAAACGTTCACAGAAAATATGTGTTGATGACGTGATTGCACAATTGCGTGCGGATTCACATCAGTCCACACATGTGCATTGTGAAAATTTACAATTTGATCACGTTGGAATGAAGCCTCATCCGTAACGAGAACATTTGCACTGAAATGAGGATTGACACATTGTTGGAGGAACCATTCACAGAGGTGTACCCGTGGAGTCCAATCAGCTGCTGATAGTGCCTTCACACGCTGTACATGGTACGGAAACAATTGGTTCTCCCATAGCACTCTCCATACAGTGACGTGGTCAACGTTACCTTCTACAGCAGCAACTTCTCTGACGCAGACATTAGGGTTATCGTCAACTGCACGAAGAATTGCCTCGTCCATTGCAGGTGTCCTCGTCGTTCTAGGTCTTCCCCAGTCGCGAGTCGTAGGCTGAAATGTTCCGTGCTCCATAAGACGCCGATCAATTGCTTCGAACGTCTTCCTGTCGGGACACCTTCGTTCTGGAAATCTGTCTCGATACAAACGTACCGCGCCACGGCTATTGCCCCGTGCTAATCCATACATCAAATGGGCATCTGCCAACTCCGTATTTGTAAACATTGCACTGACTGCAAAACCACGTTCGTGGTGAACACTAACCTGTTGATGCTACGTACTGATGTGTTTGATGCTAGTACTGTAGAGCAATGAGTCGCATGTCAACAGAAGCACCGAAGTCAACATCACCTTCCTTCAATTGGGCAAACTGGCGGTGAATCGAGGAAGTACAGTACATACTGGCGAAACTAAAATGAACTCTGACATATAAATTAAGCGTTTCCGGACACATGTCCACATAACATCTTTTCTTTATTTGTGTGTGAGGAATGTTTCCTGGAAGTTTGGCCGTACCTTTTAGCAACACCCTGTATAAAACATTAAAACTGGTAATTATATTCAGTTGTTCACACACACGCCCTCAGATCTGAAAGAACAAGCAGAAACAGAAAATTGGTTTGCATAAAATTTACTTAAATATTGTTTAGGAATATACATTTTTCAAGATAAAATAACGACAACAAATAATGACCTATCAATGATGGTAACGAGATTGTGTCAACGTAAACTTTAAGTTTAGACCACATTGCCAGGGTTCCTTGATACCACGTAAAGGAGGAAAATCGTCTATCAAATGGTTCAAATGGCTCTGAGCACTATGGGACTCAACTACTGCTGTCATCAGTCCCCTACAACTTAGAACTACTTAAACCTAACTAAATTAAGGACATCACACACATCCATGCCCGAGGCAGGATTCGAACCTGCGACCGTAGCAGTCGCACGGTTCCGGACTGCGCGTCTAGAACCGCGAGACCACCGCGGCCGGCAAAAAATCGTCTAACAGATGAACATGTACCATAATCAGATTAAGGTATTCTAAAAATAGGGAAATAATAAAGATGAAAGACATACCATTCTCACGTAAGAGACAACTTCAGAAAAACTCTACCAATGAGATAAAATTCGTATATTTCTGAAAACCATTTAAGTTAGTTTCGCCTAAAGCAATTTTCTGTTTCAGCTTGTTCTTTCGTATCTAAGAATGATTTTGCGAGCAACCGAAAATAAGTTACAAAATTCCTGAAAACACTTAAGGTCGCTTTTCTCCATTTGCTGATGTTACTAACCGCGGGTTTGCTGGTTCCTTCCTGATCTGCAAAACTGTGTTACTCTGAGTTCTCTAGTCTGGCCACAATTCGAATCACGCACCTCATTTATTTTCACAGTAATCATAAAATTACGTACTTTTCCTCTAGTAACGCTGCCCCTGCGAATCAATCTGCGGTAATTTCGTGTGAAGCTCCTTCCGCCTAGTGTTCGCTCCTTTCTCGCGGCGCGGGCGTTACGCAAGGTGAGAGTGGCTTCCGTGGCGGGCGGGCCTGGCCTACATACTGCTCCTAGTAATTAAGAATTTCGTGGTAGTAAGGCAGTAGCGCACGAGGAAATCGCCGCGTCTCGCCGAGCTTGCTAATTCATCCGCGTAACAGGTAAAGGGCCGCCGAGTGAAATACGAGCCGATGCCAGCGAATCTTAACCTGGTGAGAAAATTCAGCCTCCAGCGTGAAGACTATCGTTGCACTTCGTAAGGCTGTATTTTAACACCGTCGTGAAATCAGCTTCACGGCTTCTGGCAACGCAATGGCCATATGCACATCAGTGATCAGGTGTGCCTACAGAACACATAATTTCTCATCTCCCTTCGGTGTTTCCAGACAGTTTACTCAAGCAAAGTTTCACTCGTTTGGCAATTAATGTGAAAGTTGTTGCAGCATTTATGCAGGATGAGTTCGCACGCGTAAATAGCGGCAACATTAATGTAGTTTTGTACCTAGCCCTGTACTTAAAGTCATGACACAACAGTGCAATACGTGTGATGTAAAATCAGAGTATAAGGCGTGGGCGTTTATGTAAAAACTGATGTCATAAAATCTTCTGTAAAAAGAGACTGAAGTTTTTTAATCTTATAACACGATTGCAATAATGTTTAAGAAAAAGCCTGTCCGTGAACGTACTGAAAGTGAAAGTCATCTCTAAACTGCAATGAAGAAGTCCCTGAAACTCAATACAGAGTGAATGAGAACTCCGACAAGCTTTCGGAGGTGGTAGCAAGAGAAAACTCTACTAAATGTAGGCTAGAGCATACCTTAAGGACTGTGAGTGCTTGTTCATCCACGATACTGTGGTACATATCTCTTCTGCTGAAAGCTCTTTGCTTTACGTGTATGATTTCTGGCTGCAAAAGTAAAAGATAACGAATTGGAGCTAGACTGTTCCTAATTGTCACATTTAAAATTTCCGACATTAGACGAAACTGTTCCCCTTTTAGAGGTACTCTAAGACACCCTGGAATGGCTGAAATCTCACACTGATTAATGTGTCATCAGTTTGTATTGAAATTTCTTCGTACATTGCTTAACGATATAGGGTTTTCTTCTGCGTCATATATCTTGTACACGCAGCTTTCCACATTTTACATTTGTACCTATAATAATGATTTAAGAGAGATTAAGTATTTCATACTGCGAGGTGACGGAACTAATGCCATATTTATCACTCTCATCAGTTCCACCGAATTCTTCCATGAAAAGACTAGAAAATAAAATAAAACATTGAAACATAACTCAACTTATTTTATTGGTAGTTTATAAAGTTGTGTAAAATTAATAATCTGAATAATTCCCAGTCTTGGCCATATTTTGATCTATTTAAAAACATAATCGGTTTCAACTTTGCAGCCATCAGTAGATTCTACCAAGATCAGCGAAGCACAGATCGAGCAGTTCTAAACACGTCAAGAAAATTGACGTTGAAAAAGTTTCAATTTAGTTTTGACTAGTAACTTCCGCGGGTCATTCTATACAAGCGGCTAAGCAGCTGGTAAATACTGCCCGATTTGTACACAGACATGTGGTGTATTGGCTAAGACACTGGACTCAGGCGAGAAATGCCGGTCGTGGTGACCGAGCGGTTCTAGGCATTTCAGTCCGGAACCGAGCGACTGCTACGGTTGCAGGTTCGAATCCTGCCTCGGGCATGGATGTGTATGATGTCCTCAGATTAGTTGAGTTTAAGTAGTTCTAAGTTCTAGAGGACTGATGACCTAAGATGTCAAGTCCCATAGTTCTCAGAGGCATTTGATTTCACGCGAGGCATGGATCTGAAATTCACGCCCAGACATCCAAATTTAGGGTTCTCGAAGTTTCCCTAAGTCGATCCGTGTGAATATCTGGCTGTGTCATGCAAGGAGTGCACAGCGAATTCCATTTCATATTATCCACTCGCTGATAAGTGGTCCCTCTCTAGAGACACCTTTATCGAAGAAACATTAACGCTTATTCGGCCATTTATGGCTGCTTATCAAATATATCGATATTTTTGTCTGGAAAACACCGAAACGTGTGAAAGAAGGATCATCGTTCCATTGACTGTAATTTTTAACCGATTCGCGCGTAATCCACTTGAGATGCTGACCTTGACGTGTGAGATACCTGTAGAATGCTGCCACCGAAGAGAGCAGGGTAGTTCAGGATCAGTCTTGTCATAAGTTGCGTAGCCGTCGCCAAAAGTGAAACTTGTAAGTTGAATCAAGACCTTCAGCTGGCAGGTTGGCTGCTGTTCTTGGGAGAGCGTGACTTGTATAATGGATGTGGAGAATCTGGCCGGATGAGGGTGAGCAGCTCCGAGAAGATCAACAGGAGCAGGTCGCTGTTCCACCTGTTCCTGTGTAATCGCCGCTGTTTCTTTCGCAGCACAATTTTTGTAAATAGTGTATGAATTATTTTCGGTAGCTAGTGATAACTCGCATCTGTAACAGATGATGGAATAAAAAGGTGTGAATATAACGTAGTAAACTCTGATATTAGTGTATGGCTTTCCTTGAGTATTTACTTCTACCACAAAATCGGTGAAAAAATCCACTGCTAATCGATTACGCTATTGGTGTCAAATTATTAGAAAGAGTAACTACCGTAAAATACCTAGAAGGAACCATCTGGAGCGATGTAAAGCGGAATGATCACATAAACCGCATTGAAGAAAAAGCAGATATCAGGCTGAGATCCTTTGAGAGCGTCTTCAGGAAATATAATTCAGTCACGAAAGAAATGTCTAATAAAACAATTGTTCTGTCGATTATCAGCTACTGTTCAATCAGGGACCATTACCTGGTTGGATTGGTAGAAGACAGTTCATACAGACATTTATCTACTAACATTTTCCACTCATGCAGTTTGCGAGTGGAACAGAGAAGGGGCAACCAGATAGTGGTGCCAAAAGTACCCTCCGCCATGCACATGACTTGCAAACTATAGATGTTATAGACGTAGAAAACAGTCTGGTAGCAGATGCAGGGTTTCCGGTAAATTAAACTTACGACAGCGTAGCCACATATTTGTATGAATGAAATGAGATAGTTCTTCGTTGACATGGTTAGGAAAGCGGTCAAGAGCAAACTACTGCGTTTTCATCCTGACCTTAACGTCACCAAATTTACCAAAATTTATCATTTAAGGCATCGAAATGCTGCTAGACCATACATCCCAGCTCCAGCTGAAAGAGTAATACGTTTTTTGTGCAAATAATGAACAGCATACGGACAATATTGTTAAGAAACTCACGAATAATGGATTTGGGCTCAGTAATATGCGTGAATTCCTCAGGTGATAGTGGCGCTCAGGGGCAAATACTACCTGTCTTCTTTGATGAAAAAAGTTTAATGGCTGATGTTAATTAAATGCATTTCCTGTACTAAAGACAGGTATGAAAAAAAAGGATGGCAACGTCCTGGTGTTATAACGTGATTTGCTTTTGCCCTCAAAAGACTATATCACACATCAATCCCATAACAGGTGCAGACAGCAGGAAATTACATACACATATTCACTTGCAGTTATACTTTCTGCAGCTGAAAGAGAACCCGCTTCGAGAAAATAAGCATAAATAACTTTATCTACACCCATAACACAAGTGCTGTATTCAGAGTGGAAGCAAAGCAACAAAAGAAAAAAGATTCTGATGTGGAGTTTTAACCCTAGTTCCTCATACCCCAGGGGAACATATCTAAACTCAGGTATGAGATAGAGTTATTAATGGTTTCTTTCCTAATAGTCTAATGGAATAGTTGACCTTGTGTGAGACAGTTATTCTGTAACCGTCTTCGTATCTACTAAGATTCAAACAATTACTCTTGCAGTTCATACCTTATGTAGGTTGCTGGTATTTTATGTTTATCATCCGGCTCTTAGAGAACAGGAAAGAAAGCATCATGGGACAGGTGAAGAAACTATCTACCTGTTTCTCCCTCGAGTGAATTCAATGTTAGTAATGTACTCTGCGATTCTTGTAAGACCTATCGAGACGTCGAGAGCTTAGTAAATTAGAGAGAAAAGCTATTGTTTAGAAGAATAGTGAGTTCATTATCCACAACTGATATCTCCTTCTGTCGTTCTGCTCTCACAGAGTGAGGCTGTTACGGATCTACAATCGAATGAGCACTTTCTTATCTGTACACGTCCGCTTGAAGAATATAGACAGTTGCTTGTGGTGACGTATACAAAACGTAACGGGAGGCAATAGTATGCCTCGAGAGATCGTGTGGAATTGGGCGCTTAGAGTGGAACTCTGAGATTATAAGATGACTTAAAATACAATAAAAATTTGTTCTTGATTAATTAGTGAAGAGCCAGTTAGTTGAACAATGGAAGGTATACTTAAACCCCTAGACCATAATTTCAACGTTTATAAAAACGACTTCTTCAAAAGGAAATTGTGACATCGTGTTCTGAGAATTTTCAAGGAAATAGTGAAACCCGTTTTGAGAATTTTCAACGAATATCCAGATACGTAGAAACAGCCTTTGAGACCAGGGCAGGTACATGGCTGGAGTAGCAGTCGTATGATAAAGTCTTCTTGAAGAGTAAATAAACAGCCAATCTACCTACATGTACATTTCATTGAAAATTCTCAAAAAAGGTTGTCATTATTTCCTTATGAAGACGACTTTTTATAAACGTTGAAACCACGGTCAAGGGGCTTTAACAGATCTTCCACTTTGCAACTGATTGGTTGTTTATTAATTCTTCAAGAAGATTTCATGTTACGGTTGCTGCTCCAGCAATGTACAAAATTTTAAAATTTTTACCTGCTCAGGTCTGAAAGACTGTCTCTACATGTGTGGATATTGGTTGAAAACTCTTGTAGCAAGCTGTCAGTGTTTCCGTCTGAAGATGACGTTTTTATAAACGTTGGAACCATAGTCATGAGGTTTAAATAAACCTTCCATTTTACAACTGATTGGATATTTATTAATTCTTCAGGAAGATTTTGTTCTATGGTTGCTACTACACCTATGTGCAACATTAAAAAAATTTTGCCTGACCAGATTTCAAAGGCTGTTTCTACATATATGGACATTTGGTCCAAAATTCTCAAAACTATTTCCTTCTTTAGAAGACATTTTTATAAATGTTGGTGCTTGGTTTGTGGGGCGCTCAACTGCGCGGTCATCAACGCCCGTACAAAGTCCCAATTTTGACACAGTACAATTTTTTACGCAGTCCAATTGAGCCACTCTCACTAATGATGATGATGTACAAAAGTTTAAAATAAAACTTTTGCTGTGAGAAACAATCAATAATAATAACAATAAAACAGAAACTTGTGTTGAGTAGACATACTTCATCAGCTATGACGAGGCAGTGAATAACAAGAGAGACAAAAATTTACAGTCATTCGAAGATTTCTTTAAATGATTTATAGAGGTGAATCAGAAATACTGATTGTTGCTAACGAAAATATTGGTATTGGTGAAGTAATACCTGATGAGACATACGAAACTACTATTTATGTGAACAATGGAAATGCACATGGTGATGATGGTGCCCGAATAGAAATTGCAAACATTGGAGGCAAATTCAGACGATATGAATTTGTGAAATTATTTTCAGATTATCTGTGGAGAAAGAGAATTCCTCAAAATTAAAACAATACTGTAGTTCTTTTACTTCACGAGAAAGGAAACACAGTAGACACAACGAACTTGACATCTGTCCGTATCGCAGAAATATTCGCTGAAAAGATCTCAAACTGCGTCCAAACAAAATGTATTTTATCAAACTAATAGAACAAACTGGGTTTAGAAGTAGATAAGACACAATTAGCCACTTGCAAGTGGTGAACGAAAATAGAGGATGGAGCAATGAGTATGAACACAAACATTATCTCGAATTATTGGGTTTTGAGGAAGTTCTTGACTCGGTTTCAACAAAATCAGCACTTACAACCGTTGAAAGACAGCACTTTCATTTAACCTATATTAGTATGCTTAAAAATGTATACGTCAGTGGTACAGTTCCCATTACACTTCGTTAGTGTTATGGGAACGTAGCACTTGGTAGTGAAGTGAGGTAAGGAGATTTCATGTCACCAAATCAAACCTGAGCTGTTCTAGAGGAACTATGCTTAACCTTAAACTGGGTAAAAAAAGAAGAAATTCATTTGAATGCAAACATCTCTGAACTGTTTTCGTGATTGTAGAAAAACGTAAAAAAGAAACAGAAGAAATAACAGATGGTTACAATAAAAGTAAAATGTTTTGTAATCAACACAATAAAAGGAAAATTATACGAAATAACAGTGACGTCGTATAACTATTTGGGCTGTTGTAATTAGGGCAGACGTTGAAGACAACATGATGGACGCGAGGAAGAAGTAAACAAAGGAATAAAAACGGCCAGGGGTACTTTGGACATCCTGAAGAGAGTTTTCAAACTTAAATTTCCATTGTGACTGAAACGGAAATTATACACTGTGCAGCACCAATTTCAAAACCTTAAGAATGTTTAGCAAATAATGGAGGGATATAAAGGATGATTCTGTGACGGTGCTACAATCAATTTGGGGTAAGGGACTCTGGTCCAGCCGAGTCTAAAACTATAAGCGAAAATCTTAGATACTTTTGACAGTGGACCTCTTCTACTCCAAGCTCTTTGCTTCCATATTTTGAGAGGTGTAGTATGCACCTAAACAAGAAAATAATTTTTAATAATCATGAGTTCTAAAGAGCATACTTAAATAGTTAAGAGCTATGAGCACTTGTTCAGTAGAAGAGATGTCTCTCACAGTAGCAAATATGAACAAGTGCACCTTTTCAGTAGACGAGATGTGTCTCACAGTAGCAAATATGAACAAGTGCTCATGTTCTTTGGAGCTAATTTTTAGTAGACTTTTCTTTCTTGTTTGGGTCCATGCTACCAAGTCTCAATATAAGGAAAACTAAGAGCGTGCAGTAAAAGTGGTCCGCTATCATAGGTATCAGAATGATTTTCGCTGACTTTCGATTCTGTCGTTTCCGAGCCGTGGTCTCTTACCTCAGATTGATGAATTTACCTTCGCCCATCAACCCTGAACGTTTTTAACATAATCGCGTACTCACACTGTATGTTGAGATTAGAGACAAATGAATTATGGAACGGGGAACTGATTGATAATGAGGACGTAATTACGGACGCAACGCAAATGAAATGCATATTGGTGGGGTATGTGGCGGGTTGAATGGGCGATACATGGACAAATATAGTTCTCTATCCTAGAGCTAACAAACGAGGAAAGCCCAAGACAATATAATAATGGAAGATGGTTAAATTACATACAAAACATCCAGGAACGTCACAGATACATATTACCGAAAACTGTATCACATGGGGAAGTCCAGGGGCATGGGAGTTGAGTCCAATCGCAACTAGGGTATGGTAGCCGGTGCAAGTGTTCTGCACACCATATCCTTCGTGCTATACTTTTGTGACAGGAGAAAAAGTTAAGAAGGGCAAAAAGAAAAAGGGAAGATGGAGAGCGAAGTAGGAGGGGGAAGTGGTGATAGTGACACTATTTGTAGTACAAGAAAATGAAGAAGAAGACGAAGATAATGGATTGAAAGGCACTAAAATGGGAAGGGAATGGAGGTTAGAAGCAAGAGGGGGAAGTAATAGCAGCAGCAGCAGCAGTAGTAGTATTACTAGTAGTAGAAGAGGAAGGAGAAGGAGGAGGGGGAAGGGGAGGTAATAGGGAGAAGTAGTAGTAGTCATAGTAGAAGTAGCAGTAAAAATAAGAATGGAATGGATTGGAGGGCTCTGAAATTTAAATTGGGTTGGAGATGTATGAAAGAAACAAAAAGATTCAGACTGGGTTGTGCTGAGCAACAGTTTCGAAAGACCTACCGTTCCCTAGTACAGAAGCCTTTATTTCTTGTTTTCTGCTACTGTATGGAGCCACTTGCTTAGCATGTTATGAGCTAACACAACGGAAGTGTGAAGAATATAGTTCGAGTTTATTGTTTTGCTTGATAAGGCTTTGCATTGATCAGCAATGAAACAACAAAAACGAAATCCTCTTATGTGGCAAGAGATGCGACTTCGAACATTCTGTTCCATTTTTTAAATTTTAAAGTACACAAAATAATAGTTGAAATGTGTATCTTTTACGTCATTAAAAGTCGTATTGATTTCAGTAAACGAATAAAGATGCTAACATCGATGATGACTGACCAAAAAAATGGGCAGATATCTGTTAGCTAACATGAGGTTGTTAAGCTGAAATTTACCCTGGATGCTAGTTGCCATAATTGTCCCACTGGTTCTATCTACTAGGAATCTTAGTCCTGTCGTTAGACAGTGTAAATCAACACTTTGCGCCAGCAGATTACTTGGCTTCCTTTTCTGTGTGCTTCTGATCATGCACTAAACTCTCTAACCAAAAGCTTGTGAGCCCTATATGATAAAATGATAGAAACACATGTTGCTGCTGCTACAGAATCTAGTGCATCTCCGAGTTCGATCTTTGCAACAATCCTGCAGTCGTGTGGCACATGATACATGAGGCAGTACAGATAGCTAAGAAAGTACCAATGGAATAATGGAATACACAGAAGAAGAAATTAAATGTACTCGTGAGAAACGAACTACAGGAGAACCCATCCACACACCCACATAGTCAGGACATTCTGACACACATATTTTCCAAAGTATTATGAATCTCATCAGGGCCCATCAAAAATCATGACTTTCATTGGGTTTCAGAAAGCATACAACTATTCAGACCGGGAATCTCTCATCTATGTACCAAAAGATTTAAATCTAGACAAGATTTAAACCTAGACAAGCCAAGATTTAAATCTAGACAACAAAACCATAAATATAATGAGAAACCCTTATGAATACATACTACAAAGTCATATTCAAGGGAGAACTCTGACTCCTGAGATAAAAACTGATGTAGGATAAGGTGATGGACTCTCCCCATTGCTATTTAACTGCGACCTAGAAAAAGTAGTCAGAGAGTGAAACACGAGATCCATAGTGGAGTCTGACTAGGAACAAAAAACAAAGGCATCACTGTCCATTGTCTAGTCTTTGCAGATGGTATGGCCCTACGAGCTGAGACCTGGGAAGAAGCCGAAGAACAGAACCTCGAACTATAAAAACAAGCTGAAAAAATATTTCTCAAAATCTCCTTTGAAAAGACCGAAACATTCTGAAGTGGGAGAACAAAAAAATACAGGTCGTCAAAGAATTCAAATATCTTGGAAAATGGATCAGTTGGAATACCATCGAGAAAAAGGCAATGGAATCCAAGACAATTAAACTTCAACTGGCCTTACAACTCAATAAAAACGCCGAATGAAAAAATAACCCATTAAAATACACTAATCAAACCGGAAGCCCTGTACATAATCGAAACATTGTCGATCACCAACCATGCCCCAGTTGGAAGGTAGGAGATCAAAGGAAGGAAGAAACTAAGAAAAATCCTTGACGCCATATTCGACAACAACAAACTAATTCACATCAAATATTAAACCTTTCATCAAAATACCGAAACACTATCGGACACCATGAGGAAAAGCAGAATTGATTTTTATGGAAACATCCTCAGACCCAACCCAAACAGATTAAAAAACAGAATTTTGGACTACTTCCTCAACAAAAACACAACCAAATTGATTTAAGGAAACGTAGATGGACGTAAGAGAGAACTTCACATCACATAAAATATGTTCATAGAAAAAACTTCAAAAATAAATGAATAAAAGTAAAAAATAAAAATAATTAAAAAAGATAGAGAGACAAGAAAGAGAGGTACCAAGTCAAAACGAAATGTAAACGAACAATCCAAATCTCGGTGGAAGAAAGGGTCATTGGAACAGAAAGAAAAAATCACTGTAGCACAAGAAGAAAAAAATCAAAACAATCGTAAAATGAAACTACCTGACAGATTAAAACTGAATTCTGGACCGAGAGTCGAACTGCGAGTCCTCTGACTTCCAAGGACATGACATACGACCTATCCTCACCACTTTTGTTTCTTTCTTTTTCTTTTTTTTCAAAGGAACCTTCCTGTAGCTCAAAGGCAGGAATGGAGACAAAGTGGACAGGGGCCGCAGCCCGTGGCCTGGCAACGACGTCCACCAGGAACCAAGCAAACTGTAGGGAACATAGAGCAGAGGTACAACCCAGCAATTTATCACCCTCGGTGGGACTATCGACGCATAGGTTTCGGAGGACAAAATTCCTATGACCAAGGAATAACCAGTACTAAGAGTGGAAAAGGCGTGGATCGACTTTTCATTACAGTAGCGTCCCAACTCTGGGGTGGGCTACAAAAACACTACATAGAATATTAGAGAAAAATTATCTGCATTGGGGAAAAAATCAAGGACTTTTTCTCGGCGTCAGCAAACAAACCACTTTCAAGTAAATTGTCTCATCTGTATAGGAATATACGTAGTGGATGTACGACTACAGGTTATAGACGCATGATAGACGACATATGGAGGTTCGGAGTCCGCAGGTCATGGTCTAGTGGCTAGCATTGCTACCTCCGTACCATCTGGTCCTGGGTTCAGTTCCTGTCCGGGTTGGGGATTTTCTCGGGCCAGGGACTTAGTGTTTGTGTTGTCCGCATCATACCATCATCATTCATGGAAGTGGCTAGGCTGGACTGTGTACGGATTGGAAATGTGTATGGGCGCGGATGACCTCGCAGTTGAGCGCCCCACAAACCAAACATCAAAATCATCATCATCATCATGGAAGTTTGGATCTGCCACATAGCCAGTCTGCCATCGGCAGGGCAGCGGCTCGGACGTCCTGTTTACGTCCCTTCCGCGTTGGCTCGCGCGGTGTTTTGGTTTACAGCCGGTTCCATGACATATTAATGACAGTCGACACTGCAGTTCAGTTTTACAACCGCATAAGCACGATCGAAAGCATTAGAAATTGAACAGTTTTTACGAGATGACGTTCACATCGATTACCGCGAACGAACAGGGACTTACTTCTCCATCGTGAACAACGTGGTGCATGTGAAACTAGTGCACGAGGCGGCTTGTGAAAGGATTCTCAACAGGGCGAGCGACCTTCAGTTCAGTTCAGACATTCTGTGTAAGTCGAACATGCAGGTCTCTGTCAGAGTACGGTTCATATGTTCGAGGTGCCAGCAGAGACGGTTATTGTTGAGACCCTATGGCAATGTGATAAGCCATACGGCGAAAAAATGGACGCTCTTTACTACATACCCCATTCTGAATGGGGTGCGTCAGATGCCCGTCGACCTTATTAAATGTGTCCCGTATTATCTGAACATCGGCGGGTGCTGTGCCATCGTAATTTACGACGGCCAGCTAAAGACCTGTTCGGGATGTGGGCAAGAGGAACATCTCAGATCAAGCAGTATGCAACGTCGTATCGCGCGACTACCGACGTGGGAGGAGAAGATGTCCCATGATAACGGTGTTCCCATTGACATACGTGGGGGTGCTTCAAACTGTTCCGTCAGATCATAGACTGCTGACAGAAGCGCCGCCTTCAGCCGACACAGAACAGTGTTTGAAGCACCAGCAGGACACTACAGACGGACATTCTACACTGCCAGAGGAACCCCTGGCATTGGCTTTGCAATTTCAATGCGAAGAGAGAATGGCCCTGCAGAAGAGATTGGCCACCGCAGATTTCGTGGTGAGAACCGACGCTTTTGTCCCTGTTGGCAATGATCCCTAGTCGTTGTCGGATACCAACACTCATGTCTAACAACAACAGGCTCCAAAACGACAGAAGAAACGTCGACTGGCTCCATCCGATACCTGCAGTACGAAGTCAACAGAAGACAAAGATCTAGATGGCGACAACTATTCCAAGCAGGAAAATATGCTTGTCGGTTCCCCTGATGGGATTCGTTCAGCGGAAGGAGACTTCTCACAGTGCAACGCTTCTGAATGAAGGACAGCAGATGGATTCAGTATCTGACCCTATCAAGGATGTAGTGCAACCTTCTGCTGACCCGTTAATTCTGAGGTATGATAGCAGCACAAGCCTGCCCGTGCGGGCCGACGATCTTCAGGAGATGCCATCTGCTGCAGCAGCTAAAGCGGTTGCAGTTGCTTCACGTAATGACAGTTAAATGCTAGTGGACATAGGAAGGGACAATTTGTTGACGCTGGGGCCTTCTTCAGGTCTTCCACCTCCTCCCTCTCTGTGGTGCAAGGTTGCTCCCTGTAGGTGGTTATTTATGCTACTGCCATGAAGCCACTATGATAGACACTACAATTGTGGATGCAGGGACTTCCGCTGAGAGACCATACCTTTGTCTGCCGAGCATATGCAGACGATTTGGTGTTTTTAGTGTGTTCGCCACACAAAGTCCAAAGATCACTAAATATCACTGGACTGGATTGCCTAATACCGTACCATAGGCGGAAGCCGCTTGAAGCTGGAGAAGTCTGGAGCGATGGTCATCGTTAATGGCTTCCTAGAAGGCAGCTTGGGCCCATACACACTCTGCGATACTATCAAATATTTCGTGTTTATATTTATGCGTGACAGCAGACGGGCAACACATCTTACCTATACTCGTCTCCAAGAAGGCATATGTGCAGGTGTTCGTAGCAACTTGATGCAACCTTTGGACATGATACTCGGGTGGCTTACGTCAACATCTATCTGGCATCCAGGATACCCCATCTGTCTACGGTCCTCCTCATGCTAAAAGACGATAGCATGCAGTTTACAAGCAGTCTTTGGTTACTTTGCCAGTGCAGGAATGATCATCAAAGTACGATACGACACTCATGCCCTAGCAGCCACAAATGAAAGGGAAAGGGGGGGGGGGTGGATCTTGGAATGCTCAGTGCGTGGGTTAGGGCAACTGCATTATATATCGCCACGACGATGAAGATGTGGAACCACCGCCAGCGTGACTTCACAGGAACTCTTATTGAAGAATTGGCTTCCATCTCTCATGAACCACCCACTGCAATAACGCACATTTTGCCAACACTGTCTCACTTAAAGGAGTAGGGTAGTAGGAGTAATCCATTTAACTACAGACCTATATCATTGACGTCGGTTTGCAGTAGGGTTTTGGAGCATATACTGTATTCAAACATTATGAATCACCTCGAAGAGAACGATCTATTGACACGTAATCAGCATGGCTTCAGAAAACATCGCTCTTGTGCAACGCAGCTAGCTCTTTATTCGCACGAAGTAATGGCCGCTATCGACAGGGGATCTCAAGTTGATTCCGTATTTCTAGATTTCCGGAAAGCTTTTGACACCGTTCCTCACAAGCGACTTCTAATCAAGCTGCGGAGCTATGGGGTATCGTCTCAGTTGTGCGACTGGATTCGTGATTTCCTGTCAGGAAGGTCGCAGTTCGTAGTAATAGACGGCAAATCATCGAGTAAAACTGAAGTGATATCAGGTGTTCCCCAGGGAAGCGTCCTGGGACCTCTACTGTTCCTGATCTATATAAATGACCTGGGTGACAATCTGAGCAGTTCTCTTAGACTGTTCGCAGATGATGCTGTAATTTACCGTCTAGTAAGGACATCCGAAGACCAGTATCAGCTGCAAAGCGATTTAGAAAAGATTGCTGTATGGTGTGTCAGGTGGCAGTTGACGCTAAATAACGAAAAGTGTGAGATGATCCACATGAGTTCCAAAAGAACTCCGTTGGAATACGATTACTCGATAAATAGTACAATTCTCAAGGCTGTCAATTCAACTAAGTACCTGGGTGTTAAAATTACGAACAACTTCAGTTGGAAGGACCACATAGATAATATTGTCGGGAAGGCGAGCCAAAGGTTGCGTTTCATTGGCAGGACACTTAGAAGATGCAACAAGTCCACTAAAGAGACAGCTTACACTACACTCGTTCGTCCTCTGTTAGAATATTGCTGCGCGGTGTGGGATCCTTACCAGGTGGGATTGACGGAGGACATCGAGAGGGTGCAAAGAAGGGCAGCTCGTTTTGTATTATCGCGTTATAGAGGAGAGAGTGTGGCAGATATGATACACGAGTTGGGATGGAAGTCATTACAGCATAGACGTTTTTCGTCGCGGCGAGAACTTTTTACGAAATTTCAGTCACCAACTTTCTCTTCCGAATGCGAAAATATTTTGTTGAGCCGAACCTACATAGGTAGGAATGATCATCAAAATAAAATAAGAGAAATCAGAGCTCGAACAGAAAGGTTTAGGTGTTCGTTTTTCCCGCTCGCTGTTCGGGAGTGGAATAGTAGAGAGATAGTATGATTGTGGTTCGATGAACCCTCTGCCAAGCACTTAAATGTGAATTGCAGAGTAGTCATGTAGATGTTTTTGTGGACTTCAGTTATGTCATCTCTGCCCTGCCGAGTGAACGACTGCAGAGGCCCTCCTCAAAATCCGATTGAAATCCTTCCTTGGCCGGTGGTCTGGCGTTCATTGCATGACGCTGTTCTCGATTCTGACATCTGATATTTGACGGTCAACCACAGATATATGAATCGCTGGAGACTCCATTTCACATATATGGCTGATTCTCCATTATGTCCTCAGTGCCATCTACCCGATACAGATAAACACTGTGTGGAATGTGGGTATACCATGGAGGTGTGTAGATTGACAAGACTGATGTTGGCCCTTACAGCAGTGACGCCAACATCTCTTCTTTCCCAGCTATGACGTTTTATACAAACAGTAAAATGAAGGCAGTGATATGGACCACGAGCTTGACCGTATTATATCTTTGCCATAATGATGACAAACAATTTTTCGATTTTTGGGCCTTCGTATTGGAATGAATCACTCGTCTACGACGCTCCCCCTCCCCCCCCCCCCCCCCCCACACACACACACACACTACCGCCAATACTTTGCTAATTATCTCTGTTGTGTCTTCTTGGACCCTACCCACAATTAGAATTTGCCGGGTATGAGAAATTAACCTTATGTGCATGTTAATTTTAAGAAACGGACCAGAACAAGTGACAGAATCATATGAACCCTTTCTTCGTGAAGACGCGCCCGCCCCGAATTATGGGTTACAGCGACCCACGGAAGTATTAATCGATGGTAGTGGTGGGTGTAGTGTCTAATGTTGGTTCCACCAGAACGGCGACTTTTTCTACATCTACATCTTCGTGTTTACTCTGCTTTCACAATAAAATGCCTGACAATAGGTTCAATGAACCACCTTAAAGCTGTCTCTTTACCGTTCCACTCTCGAACCGCGCGCGCGGAAAAAAAACGAACACATGAAATACAAGTAAATTTCGTGATATTTTGTTTCAAGTAAAATAAAAAGTAATGCTAAGTCTGATGACATAGTTTCATTCTTTACACTTATTTTAAGTAATCATTTTTGTATTCTTTTTAATAAGTCATTTTCAATATATTTTCTATCGGTATAACTACGATATGACTGGGTGTCGTGTGATGTCCTTAGGTTAGTTAGGTTTAAGTAGTTCTAAGTTCTAGGGGACTGATGACCGTAGATGTTAAGTCCCATAGTGCTCAGAGCCATCTTTTATAACTACGACGACTGAAAACTATCACAGTCTGAAAAAGTAGTGACGTGTTGTAATGTCATTTTCATAGCCCGAAAAATCTAGACTACACCGTGCAGCCGGCCGGAGTGGCCGTGCGGTTCTAGGCGCTACAGTCCGGAACCGTACGACCGCTACGGTCGCAGGTTCGAATCCTGCGTCGGGTATGGGTGTGTGTGATGTTCTTAGGTTAGTTAGGTTTAAGTAGTTCTAAGTTCTTGGGGACTGATGACCGCAGCAGTTAAGTCCCATAGTGCTCAGAGCCATTTGAACCAAAAGCGTGCACAGGAAGTCCCGCCAATCTGAAAAAAAAGTTTCGAGAAAAGCGCGTTTAGACATTTGCGTTATGTTTTTTGTGGGTAAGTTAGACGTACCTCTAGTCACCGATCCCTGGACCATACAGCAACCCTTCCGGATCCAAAAAGAGGTCCTCCTCCATCTTCTTCGTGGCCATAGTGGTCTGTGGGCCTCTTCGGCAGCTGCTGTTATCCGCTGCACTGCTCGCTCGATACGCTTTTCGTACGATTTTGTGCGGTCTGGTTCGATCTCAAGTTCGGGTACGTTCATAATCTCAATAATACTTGTTAGACCGTCCCTGAAGTAACATGTCGACCATTTTGTTTGCTCTGTGAATGGTTTTCGGAGCCACTTTCTCACAAATCGCCCTGTAATTCGACAACAGAGTTTTTGGCTATCTTAGGATGAACACTACTTTAAAATAGACATCCCCGAGAACATTATAATCCAAAAGAAGAAAAATTGATTTTCTTTAAATTTCCAAGGAAGACTACACCCTTAAATGACCTTTTGACCTATTGAGCCAGCCAACCGTCTAAAGGACCTGAGGATGGCAGCAAGTGTCATCAGTGACAACAAGAGCTACAATTTGCAGCCGATTGTAGCCAGTGATTCCATAGCCGCTGCAGTATAATTAAAGAGATACCTATCAGCGCTGCTCATACTATGACAGGTACGTTAGTCACATGAGACTAGAAGTTAATGAAGAAAACTAGTATAGTAATTACAGTCTATAGCAGTGATTACCAGTCAATAATAATCTACTTATAAGACCAATTGAGAACGTCGTGTGCGGCGAAAGCAGAAAAGTGGTAGTTAAAGTTTAAACTCATCTTTAAATTTCACTTTAGATAAACACATGACAGTTAAAAAAATAAAAATCGGAGAAGAATCACCATGGTTTCATTGTACAGTTAGGACAATATTACGGAGAAAGAGATTGCTACAACGTCGTTGCAAAAAAAAGCTATAGGAAATGCGTTAGAAGATACTTAATAACAAATAGTGCATCAATAACAATGAGTGGAGCACACAATAATATACTGTTTCAAATTTTGGTTAAATATCTCTCAAAAAATTCTAAAAAGATAAGGCCCTAATTGAGGTAAATTAAGAGATCCAAAACTTCCATCCACTATCTCGTGGATCAACTCAAATTCGAAATATTAAATCGAGCATGTGAAACGGAATTTATGGATGGTGATACTAACGTACCAAAGTTCGACCTCTTCGGATACACAGAAATAAAAGAAATTGAAACGACTTCTCAGTTTTGAAGTACATTTAGGAGTTTCCGAAGAGAACAGGGCGCCAGATCCTGACGAAATTCCTGACAGATTTTTCGTTGAATACGATCTTTGTTTAACTTTTTCCTAGATCATAGTTATCGAGACCATCTCGCGTAGCAATTAGTGCGACGTGACTGGAGAAGGGGGCGAAGCAATTAATTTTTACAAAAAGAGTAGGAGAATGGGAGTACCAAACCACAAACCAATTCGAAAACGTCCTTCAGCTGCAACATGCTTCAACCTATTCTGAAGACGAAAATTATGCCATTCGTGGAGTTAATAATCTTTTCTCAAAGTGTCAACATGAGTTAAGGAAAAGCTATTCGTGCTAAACAGAGCTCACATTATCTGCCTGCCACTGCAAAACTGTTTATACACTATATGTGGGGGCTTAACCAGCCAAGCTCAGCATGTAATATATCGACGTATCTGGTCAAATAGTGTTTGTCTGAAACCAATAAAATAAAATAAACCAATCCCGCAGATAGAAGACTCATGTGAAAAAGGTAGATTACGTCTTACTAGTTTTATGTGTTGTGGTTGGCAGGAGAGCCAACACCGTGTTACTAGAGGGGGCCGAAAGGCACGCGTTTTAGTTCACGCAGGCTGGCGTGAGGTCTGGAACAGGACAAGGATATTAGAATTTAGAAAAACGGACGTAGCTGGTGGAATACTTAACTTTAATCCATTAATGATGAACGTCGCTCTTGACGGTACATATTTCACAATATCAATAGTAACTGATAATGGCGCCTTGCTAGGTCGTAGCAAATGACTTAGCTGATGGCTATGCTAAACTATCGTCTCGGCAAATGAGAGCGTATTTTTTCAGTGAAACATCGCTAGCAGAGTCGGTTGTACAACTGGGGCGAGTGCTAGGAAGTCTCTCTAGACCTGCCGTGTGGCGGCGCTCGGTCTGCAATCATTGATAGTGGCGACACGGGGGTCCGATGTATACTACCGGACCGCGGCCGATTTAAAGGCTACCACCTAGAAAGTGTGGTGTCTGGCGGTGACACCACATTATGAAAGAAACCTGAGACGATACCATGAAATATTATCACAAATACTAGATTGGTTCGAAGAATTATTGACTATTATAATCCACATGGTTATCCTTGACAATGATCAACAGAAACGAATGTAACATTGTATGCGCTCCAATAGAGTCAAATAACAGCGATGAAGTCTTCAATGTGCAGAAATATCTACGGGAAAGTAGCGTCACTGGATGATGGCACTGAAATGTCTGACTACTTACATAGTTTCCAATACAGTTATTAAATGCGGATCATTGTCCATACAAAAAAAGAGAAAGTACCCAACAGTATCAGGTTGCAGGATTAGTAATAAACGTCTGGAGCTCGCCTCACCGTTAAATGTGTAGGGTATCACCACAAAGAAAATGTGACGACAAGTAATATGAGAGGTAGGCAAGGCGAATGGAAGATTTAGCTTTGTTGGAAAGATTTAGGGAAAGTGCTGTGCATGGGTAAAGGAAAGCATATCCAAGACACTATGTTCAATGATACTGCTTAAACGTTTGAAGTGCTTATCAAAGAGTACAAGTTTGACATCGAACGAACTCTAGAACGCGCAGTTAGGATTGTAGCAGGTCGGTACAGCCAACTCAAAGGTGTAATTTTGATGCCCAAGGAACTTAAATGTAATAAAGACTACACAGTTCTTTGGAAATCTGTTGAATAAATTTAGGCAAACCATATTCGGGTGTGTGACTATTTTGGAGCCTCTGTCATATATCTCCCGAGCGGATTGTGAGAATAATGTAGGCTTAATACAAATCTCGGTGTGTGTTGAGGCGTATGGTCAGTCATTTTTCTTTCACTCAATAATCGAATGGAGTAAGATTGAAAACCGTTAATACTGGTAAGTTTTTCTTTCTAGTATGCAAAGATGATTGTGGACTAAATAGGCTGTATCATAATTAACCGTGAAAACTGACAACGATGAAAGTACATGAAACAGAAGCAAAAACTTTCCAGTAAATGTGGGTCCACAAATGAACTGTTTGTGAAATAATTGAGAATATGATGTAATCAGCCACCACGCATTTCGGTATGAAATATTTTCCTACTTAATACAACTAGCGACCAACCTCGGATTCGCGTGTATCTATGGTCAGACGAACTTTTTATAATATGCAGTGAGGAGCGAAATAATGCATGAAGTTCTTTATCAGAGCTACATTTTGCCTCACTTTCAGAGGAGTTCCCAAAGAGAGAGTTAAAGCCTAAAGTTCTCGAGCTGTTGCAAGCTTCGCCTAACGATCTTCATTCGATTCTTAGGACTGCATAGTCGTCAGTCTTTTAGCTGTTCTAGCGTATTGATAAAGACAAGACAATTTTCTAGGCATTTTTATTTGTAAACAAAACGAAATCACGAAGCAAACTTAATAAACTCATTTCTCCTACCCAAGTAATCAGATACAAGTAAAACCTATCAGAAGAAGCAAAGCAGTTTCGTTACGTTTTTAATGAACAAAGCGAAATCAGTAAATCCATATATTCTAGCCTACTAAATTCAATGTTAGTATGTGTTCACAAAGATAAGAGTGCAGTGCTTAATTCTGTCACCGACGTGAACTTCCGAAAATACTTTTATCACTGAGGTAAAAAAACTAACAGTGCCATCTGTTGGTTCTTCGATGTGCAATGGAAGTAACGGCGCACTCTGCTGGTTCTTTGGTGTAATATGCCATGATGACCACATCATTGAGGTAAACATCCGAACTACTAAGCTGAGCAGGATCCTAAAACTTAAAATTTAGATATATTTTTCTTTCTCATGATCAGATTTTGATGAAATACAGACTGTATCTTACTCCAAGCTACTCTCAAGTTACCTGAGAAAACCACATGTAAATTCGTCTGGTAGTTTTGGAGATCAACATGTTCAAACAGACAGACAAACAGATGGATAAAGTTTTTAAAAATAGTTTTATTGTATTCTGTTACACTCCCTACAACACCTTGAACCAGTTTTTGCCTAATATTTTAACTGTACAGACACGGCGGTTTTATAATTTTACTAATAGTATAGAGACATATGTAAACACTTTGATTATGGTCGCGTCTACTTGGCATCAAACGTTGTCCATGGCCAATCTAACAAGAATCTGAAAGTTACATGTCACAATTTACTGTACAAAAGTACCTGAATCAATTGGTGCCTTATATGACATTCTTTCATCTGGGTGAAATTATGCAATGGTCGCTGCAGGGAGTTACGAATTATTTCAAACACATCCGGATCATCTCTTGAACCTAGACAAGACTGTACAATTCACTGCTCCAGTTCTTCGACTGTGCCAACTGGTGTGCTGTAAGTATGCCTTATGAGATGACCCCAGACAGAAAAATTGAGAGGACTGAGACAGAGGTACAGCCGCTGCTCGACCTATCCATCTTGGACCACAATGGTGCTTAGATGTCGCCTTATATCAGCAAGAAAATATGCCGCTGCCTCTTCATGTATTAAACATATGCCCCAACCATGGATCTTAGGTCATGGGTGAAATCTGAGCTCAGTTAAGTGGGGCTTAATCGAAAAGTTTAAGTTTCAAATACACTGCCTGGCAAAAAAAAGTGAAGCACCCAGAAGGGGAGGAGGGAAAAAGAATTAAACTCCACAGTTCGAAAGAGTATGTGATGTTATTTCAGTAATTACGAAATCGAATCAAATTTGAAAAGAACTTGGAGTATGGGCCAAATTATCAGTATGATACTGCATCCACTCTGGCCTGGATACATGCACTAATTCGGTTGGAAAGGGTGCCATAAAGCGGTTGTATCTTCTCCTGAAGCAAACTGGTCCATAATTGTTGTAACTGGTGTGCTTGATACTGGCACTGGGAAGGAATTGAAGTCCAAGCTAGTCCCTACGTGTTTATTTCGAAGAGAGATGAGGATCTTGCTGGTCACGGGTGCACCTCAATATCACGCAGACAGTTCATGGAGATACGTGTGATGTACTGACGAGCATTGTCCTGTTCAGAAACGGCTGATACTGTCGCATGAGATGTAATATATGAAGACGCAGGTCGTTTGTGACGTCTCGTTGCGCCATTAGAGTTCCTTTTATTAATACCAGTAATAACTTGGAGCTATACTAAATGGCTCTCCACACCACGACGCCAGAGTAATATCACTGTGCCTTCCCAAAATATTCGAAGAATGAGACCTCTCCTCAAGTCACCGCCATACTCACCGACTATGGTAATCTCGAATAGAGTAGAAGCACGAGTCATTGCTGAACACAGTGCGACGCCATTCATCAGCAGTCCATGCTTTTCGGTCATAGCACCATTACAAACGTAACCATATCTGCTGTGGTGTTAACGGAAGCCTATGCATGGGACACTAATTCCTTAGTCTGGCTGCTGCTTTTCTTCAGCCAATGGTGCAGAATGCTACAGAAAGTTTCCAGGAGTCCAATACTTGTTCTCGGATGTCAGAGACGAATGTGATGGAGTTACGATGTTCTTGGTGCACAGTAGAGGAACAATGTTTTTTAATGGTCACTCATGGTCGACCGAAATCTTGACGATGAAAATGACGCTGTCACATTCCCATGCACTCCAACATATGTCCACTGTCACAGACGAAGGCCCTATAATTCTAAATACTGCACTATTCGACCAAACAGCATAATGGAGGCCCACAAAGAAGCCCATATTTAACTTTGTCCGCGCTGACAACGCTGTCTCACATGAGTATGAAACATCTCCATGTCATCCTCAGTGATCACTCAGCATCTGACGATGTTCACACCCCCTATACACTGTACCAGACCTAGTAACAACACTAAAATGAGTGACACTAATATACCCTAATGGCTGCTCTACCCATCACAGAAAATTGCAATTCTAATAATTTACATACTCGTCGCTGGTGTGTACATCTACAAAGCTGCATTGACAACCAATCACGTATTCTCGGTGCTTCACTTTTTTTCTCAAGCAGTGCCCATTTGTACTAAATTACTAAAAACTTAAACTCCGTCCGAACGGGCTTCGGAAGGCCCTACGGTACCGACCGGCAGCCGTGTCATCCTCGGCCCATAGGCGTCACTGGTTGCGCCTATGGAGAGGCATGTGGTCTGCACACCGCTCTACGAGCCGCTACCGCCTTTCGTGACTGGAGCCGCCACTTCTTTTCAGTCAACAGTCCCTCAATTGGACTCAGAAGGGCGGAGTGCACCCCACTTTCCACCAGTGCCGGCAGACCCAGACGGTCACCGCTACAGTTGGTAGCCAAGCCCGACAACGTTCAACTTCGGTGATCTGACGGAAACTAATGTTACCACTTCGACAAGTCCGCTGGCTTACTAATTTACTAGAAAAATATTTATTATCTATGTTCTTGCTGCTTGTAAACATGCAGTTAAATTATCTGGAAAATTGTTCGTTTGTAGACCTACGTTTACTGGAACATTTTCTCTTCTACGAGGGCTGTTCGGAAAGTGAGTTCCAGTCGGTCACGAAATGGAAACTATTGTGAAAATCCTATGAAGTTTTGCGCAGGTGTGTTGGGTAGTGTATCTAGTATACCTGTAGATCGCGGCACGTCGCACTTTTCAATTCTGAGCTCATAGTGATCACGTAACAATACCTAGAAAAAAATGTCTCCCTCCAAGGGCCTAGTAAGAGATTTCGCCTAATGTAGCGCAGTCCACATAGCATAGCTGTCACGAGCTCCGTTCTTCATGAAAATTATTGGCTGTACTCTGCAGGGGCAATGAAGATGCTCCTGCAGCGTTTCGATGGGAAGTGTTTGATCACTCACATCATAGCCCGTAACTGACTCGTCCTGAGTTTCATCTCTGCTCACATGAATCACTGGCTATAAAGACAACCTTTTTACACAGACAAAGAGCTGTAGACGAACATAGAGAATTGTGGGAAAACACAGGCGGCTGCCTTCTATAACGAGGGTATTGGAAAGTTGGAATAACGCTACAACAAAAGTCTAAGGCGGAGCGGCGACTATGTAGAGAAGTAGCTGTAAGGTGTAGCTAACTATTGCAAATAAAAAAAATTGATTTTCACAGTGGTTTCCATTTCCCGACTAACTTTCCGAATACCCCTCGTCTTATGGTATACTGGCAACCTCAATTTTCCCTAATAACTATTACGTGTTACAAAAAGCCACGCCCGGTTTCCCGGGTTCGATTCCCGGCGGGGTCAGGGATTTTCTCTGCCTCGTGATGACTGGGTGTTGTGTGATGTCCTTAGATTAGTTAGGTTTAAGTAGTTCTAAGTTCTAGGGGACTGATGACCATAGATGTTAAGTCCAATAGTGCTCAGAGCCATTTTGTTTTTGTTACAAAAAGGTATGGCCAAACATTCAGGAAACAGTCCTCACACACAAATAAAGAAAAGATGTTATGTCGACATGTGTCCGGAAACGCTTAATTTCCACGTTAGAACTCATTTTAGTTTAGTTCTTTCACCTACGCTCAATGGAGCACGTTATCATGATTTCATACGGGATACTCTACCTGTGCTCCTAGAACATGTGCCTTCACAAGTACGACACAACATGTGGTTCATGCACGATGGAGCTCCTGCACATTTCTCAACAACAGATTCGGTGACCGATGGATTGGTAGAGGCGTACCAATTCTATGGCCTCCACGCTCTCCTGACCTCAACCCTCTTGACTTTCATTTATGGGGGCATTTGAAATCTCTTGTCTACGCAACCCTGGTACCAAATGTAGAGACTCTTCGTGCTCTTATTGTGGACGGCTGTGATACAATACGCCATTCTCCATGGCTGTATCAGCGCATCAGGGATTCCATGCGACGGAGGGTGGATGCATGTATCCTCGCTAACGGAGGACGTTTTGAACATTTCCTGTGACTTAGTGTCTGAAGCCACGCTGGTACGTTCTGTTGCTGTGTGTTTCCATTCCATGATTAATGTGATTTGAAAAGAAATAATAAAATGAGCTCTAACATGGAAAGTAAGCGTTTCCGGACACATGACCATAACATATTTCCTTTCTTTGTGTGAGAGGAATGTTTCCTGAAAGGTTGGCCGTACCTTTTTGTAACACCCTATATATATATATATATATATATATATATATATATATATATATATATATATATATATATATATATATCATGACATTCAGCCATTCAGCACTCAGACTTTATAAAGCAGAAGTAGTCCATTGAAATGAAGGTTTAATTCACAGAACCAGGTTATTTTATAAATTGATGATCCATATCACCCCCTACACACCTCAGTTACCTCTCAAAATTAGTGTTAATGTCACAGAGAGCGTGGCCCGTAGTTCTATATTATGACGTAGGCGTCACTATCTACTAAATGGGTTCAAATGGCTCTGAGCGCTATGGGACTTAACTTCGGAAATCATCAGTCCCCTAGAACTTAGAACTACTTAAGCCTAACCAACCTAAGGACATCACACACATCCATGCCCGAGGGAGGATTCGAACCTGCGACCGTAGCGGTCGCGCGGTTCCAGACTGTAGCGCCTAGAGCCGCTCGGCAGCAACTAAATAATAAAGAACTTTCGACAGTTACTGACCTTTGAAACACCTCCAATATAATGATTAGACCAAAGATAGTCGGCTATTCCAAAACACCGAACAATAGGAATAATCCCCTAAGAAAAACCTCTGCAAGTAATTACAGTGAAATAAGATGGAGGTTTTCTTCTTTATTCCATTTCATGTCATATACAGTGTAAAACACGAAGACAATGGGCTATTCTGGCATTGACCCGAACTCAGCTATCCTTTCTCGTCAGAACAATGTGAACCTGGCATCTTACTAACCTTAATACTCATGTTAAGTGCGTCATTGAGCTATTTTATAACAATGTTCACTGAAAATATATCGAACTTTATATAACTTTTCAAATACATCTTAAATTATATTTCATTCATTAATTTTTCTAAATTACAGTACAGCATACGCACTGTTAAAGATTTCAGCTTGACAATTAATGAACGTAACATGGATGATTGATACTATTTCGTTTGAATCGTTTGAAATCTGCAATAGAGACAAATAGATCTGCGCTCACACTTCGGCATAATAAAAAGACATACTGCTGGGATATTCCAAATAATGCTCACTGACCGTTAAGAGCACACGTACGAATACAATTATTTTCAACGGAATATATGAGATTAATTAAGTACTAAGGGAGGAACAGCTACTGCAACACTGTTGGTGTGTGGTCTTTTTTTAAGTCGGTTAACGAAGGACATCCCGAGTAAAGAATTCCGATGTTCCGCAATAAACAGAACCTGTCTTGCGACAGTTGCGTGATATGGCAATCGTAAGTTACATAAAACACTTATTCGTAGTCCTTGTAGCGTCTGTATCAGCACACGTAACCTTGAAATGCTTTTTGAAAACTTGCTTGTGGAGCACAGTGAGTAGAAATATCTGCACAGAAGCGTACACTGTAGGAAAATTACTTTAAAATCTCATCTCTTGTCCGAAGACTGCATGAAATACTGCAACTAACGAGAAACACAGACAATTTGTGGACAAATATTCCTATCATAGTAAACGTGCAGTCCTAATAGCAACGCTCAAGTTTCGAAGTGAAGCCAACGCATAATTTCAATACCGAAAGGAAAAAGCCCAATTTATATCTGGAATTTCTAATGACCAAAACGTCACTGACCAAGCTTTCATCGACGGTACTGAAAGCGCGCAACCCTTATTAATACGAAACTATTTCAAGAAAGTCCTCTCTCGTAACGCCATTTCCTCGCTGGCTTCCGGTCACATGCTTATACATCAACATTTACACTCCACAAGCCAGCCATTGGTGTGTGGCAGAGAGTACATTCTTTAGCACTGTCTCTTCCTCCCTTTCCTGTAACAGTCGCGAATGCTCCAGGGGAAGAACGATCTGTGTGAATTCAGACTTCTCTAATTTTACCTCCATGTGGTCTTTACGCGAATACAGGGTGATTCACGAAGATAAGCAAATATTTTAATACGTTATTCTACACGTAAAACTAAAGAAAAAAGTTCATATAGACTGGTCCGCCGGCCCGAGTGGCCGAGCGGTTCTAGGCGCTACAGTCTCGAATCGAGCGACCGCTACTGTCGCAGGTTCGAATCCTGCCTCGGGCATGGATGTGTATGATGTCCTTAGGTTAGTTAGGTTTAAGTAGTTCTAAGTTCTAGGGGACTTATGACCTCAGAAGTTAAGTCTCATAGCCATGTTCAGAGCCATTTGAACCATTTTTGACATAGGTCCCCAAGTGTTTCGTTACAGATTTACGGCTAATAAAAGATTTTGTCTGAAATTTAGTAACTGCGCTAATATGAAGCCCTCCTAAAACTGTACAAGGTTAAAGTAAAGCACGATTTCCATTTATTTTGTTATTATTCTTCTGGTGAATCTAATAAAACATGTCCCAGACGTGTATCTGCAGTAGTTTTCCAGAACATCCACATAAGCAAAGATTATTATACAAGTAAATTTGTTTACTTTCCATTAAGAATGTAGAAAAGTTTATGTCATTGTTGGCAACCGTTACTAAGTTGTTTCAATCCTTTCCTAACATTGAGACGCGTTAGTTTTCTGTATCGTTCAGTGAAAGAACATAATAACAACAGTGTTCTTCAGTGAAACTACATAGTAACTGTTGTAGTTTGTAGCTTATTTATGAAATAGGGATGCCCTTCAAGCTGACTACAGACGAATATACCGATATGATGTTTATTTATGGCAGATGTGATGGTAATGCTACGGCTGTAGTTAACGAATATTGCGTATGTTATCCAACTCGGAAGATTCCGAATGCACGAACCATTAGCGGAGTATTTCGGATGTTACGGGAGACAGATTTTCTACCTAGCGTTTATAATCAGTACGTCTGGGGCATGTCTTATATAAATTCACCAGATCAATAACAACAAAATAAAGGAAAATCGTGCTTTACTTTAACCTTGTACAGTTTTGCGATGGCTTCATATTAGCGAAGTTGCCAAATTTCAGGCAAAATCTTTTATTAGCCGTAACTCTGTAACTAAACGTTTGCGGATCTATTTTTATATGAAATTTTTCATCTGTTATACTTGTAGAATAGCATATTGAAATATTTGCATATCTTCGCGAATCACCCTGTATACAGAGGGGCAACAATATGTGTGTTGGTTTTTATAAAAACGTACGCTGTCGTAGTTTTAACAGAAAACCATACGGTGATTCAGAACGTGTTCTCTTGTGGTACCTACCACTGGAGTCGGCAGAACATTGCCGTGAAGCTTTCGCATTTACTGAATGAACCTGTGATGAAACTAGCTGCGCTTCTTAAGACGTTCTGTGTCTCATCTATGAATACAGTTTGTTACAGAGAACACTGACGGGCGGTATTCAATTATTGGTCAAATAATGGTTTTGTAAGGTAGCTCCTTTGTGGGTGGACTACATTTCCTCAGCATTCTTCCAGTGAATCTGTCTCTCATGTATCTAACACCCGATTAGTTTTATGTGGTCGTTGTGCTTTAAATCGCTAGGGAAACATATATGTAGCAACTTAAATGGTTATGACTGTTTCCAGTGATTGTTTTGGAAATCGTGTAATCACTCGATAATGGTCCTTCCGGCTATTATGGGCTATAGGCCACATTTGTTTATGTTGAGGGTCAATGTCAGTCCTTTCATCAAGCGTCGATCATGTGATGATCTTCCTGCATTTTGCTGCAATTTTCTAACGTTGTGGCTTCTCTATGTACAACAATACCATTCGCGGAAAGCCTCATGGAATCTGCTACATTATCCACTAGGTTATTTATATACAGTGTATCACGGGTAAAAGTGCAGATATTTTTATACATCATGTGATCAAAGGCATCCAGACACCCCTCAGAACATACGTTTTTCATATTATGTGCATTGTGCTGCCATCTACTGCCAGGAACTCCATTTCAGCAACCTCAGTAGTCATTAGACATCGTGAGAGAGCAGAATGGGGCGCTCCGCGGAACTCACGGACTTGAAACTTGTATCGCACGTCTGCAAAGGAGATTTCCAGACTCCGAAACATCCCAGGTTCCACTGTTTCCGATGTGGAAACATGAAGGGACATGTACAGCACAAAAGCGCACAGGCCGAACTCGTATGTTGACTGACAGAGACCGCCGACAGTTGAAGAGAGTCGTAATGTGTAATAGGCATACATCCATCACAAAGGAATTCCAAAATGCATTAGGATCCACTGCAAGTACTTGGACAGGCGGAAGGTGAGAAAACTTGGATTTCATGGTCGAGTAGCTGCTCATAAGCCACACATGAAGCCGGTAAATGCCAAACGACGCTTCGCTTGGTGTAAGGAGAGTAAACATTGGATTATGGAACAGTGGAAAAACGTTGTGTGCAGTGACGAATCACGGTTCACAGTATGGTGATCGTATGATTGCGTTTGGATACGGTGAATGATTGGTGAACGTCATCTGCCAGTGTGTGTAGTGCCAACAGTAAAATTCGGAGGCGTTGGTGTTATGGTGTGGTCGTGTGTTTCATGGAAAGGGCTTGCACGCCTTGTTGGTTTGCGTGGCACTATCGCAGCACAGGCCTATATTGATATTTTAAGCACCTTATTGCTTCCCACTGTTGAAGAGCAGTTCATGGATGGCGATTGCATCTTTCAACACGATCGAGCACCTGTTAGTAATGCACGGCCTATGGCGGAGTGGTTACACGACAATAACATCCCTGTAATGGACTGGCCTGCACAGGGGCCTGACCGGAACCGTATAGAACACGTTTGGGATGTTTTGGAACGCCGACTTCGTGCCAGGACTCACCAACCGACATCGATACATCTCCTCAGTGCAGCACTCTTTGAAGAATGGGCTGCTATTCCCCAAGAAACCTTGCAACGCCTGATTGAACATATGCCTGTGAGAGTGGAAGCTGTCGTCAAGGCTGAGAGTGGGCCAACCATATTGAATTCCAACATTATCGATGAAGGTCGAAACGAACTTGTAAGCCATTTTCAGCCAGGTGTCCGGATACTTTTGAACACATAGTGTATGTGGTACCTTAATAAGTACTCACATCAGGGTGATGGTTGTTTATTTTTTCTCAGAGTCGAACAGTCTTCCCCCAAACACAACACGTAATTTACTACCTGAATTTTCTGCATTCTGGTAACTGCATCACTAAGTAGACTACACCTGTCAGCATAGGTTAACTTTTTTGCACCAATGTGTCGACACTTCAGCACCTGACCTGCTGCCCAGCGGAAAATAAGCAATAATGGCTTGTCTTGCTACTTGTACTTGGAGGTACTAACGAACGTAAAACATACTACTCCTAATGGCTACAACTATTACTCTGCAAATGAAGTAAATACTGTTGTAATGTTGTTCAGTACACCTTCCTCAGTCACCAATAGAAATGTCTGTCTTGTGAAATAATTTGGGTGAAGGTCACGGTTAAAGCAGGCTCAGAAATGGTAATTGGATGTATCTATAGGCCCCCTGGCTCAGCAGCTGTTGTGGCTGAGCACCTGATGAATAATTTGTAAAATATTTCGAGTAGATTTCCCCACCATGTTATTGTTCTGGGTGGAGATTTTAATTTGCCGGATACAGACTGGGAGACTCAAACGTTCAGAGCGGGTGGCACGGACAAAGAATCCAGTGAAATTTTTTAAAGTGCTACCTTGAGCAGTTAAACAGAGAACCGACTCGTGGCGATAACATATTAGACTTTCTGGTAACAAACAGACCCGAACTATTTGAAACAGTTTACGTAGAACAGGGAATCAGCGATCATAAAGCGGCTACTGCAGCGATGATTTCAGCCGTAAATAGAAATATTAAAAAAGGTAGGAAGATTTTTCTGTTTAGCAAAAGTAACAAAAAGCATATTACAGAGTACCTGACGGCTCAGCACAGAAGTTTTGTCTCAAGTACAGATAGTGTTGAGGATCAGTGGACAAAGTTCAAAATCATCATACAATATGCGTTAGATGAGTATGTGCCAAGATCGTGAGAGATGGAAAAGAGCCACCGTGGTACAACAACCGAGTTAGAAAACTGCTGCGGAAGCAAAGGGAACTTCACAGCAAACATAAACATAGCCAAAGCCTTGCAGACAAACAAATTTAATGACGCGAAATGTAGTTTGAGGAGGGCTATGCGAGAGGCGTTCAACGAATTCGAAAGTAAAGTTCTATGTACTGACTTGGCAGAAAACCCTAAGAAATTTTGGTCTTATGTCAAAGCCGTAGGTGGATCAAAACAAAATGTCTAGACATTCTGTGACCAAAATGGTACTGAAACAGAAGATGACAGACTAAAGGCCGAAATACTAAATGTCTTTTTCCAAAGATGTTTCACAGAGGAAGGTTGCACTGTAGTTCCCTCTTTAGATTGTCGCACATATGACAAAATGGTAGATATAGAAATAGACGACAGAGTGATAGAGAAACAATTAAAATCGCTCAAAAGAGGAAAGGCCGCTGGACCTGATAGGATACCAGTTCGATTTTAGACAGAGTACGTGAAGGAACTTGCCCCCTTCTTTCAGCGGTGTACCGTAGGTCTCTAGAAGAGCGTAGCGTTCCAAAGAATTGGAAAAGGGCACAGGTCATCCCCGTTTTCAAGAAGGGACGTCGAACAGATGTGCAGAACTATAGACCTATATCTCTAACGTCGATCAGTTGTAGAATTTTGGAACACGTATCATGTTCGAGTATAATAACTTTTCTGGACACTAGAAATCTACTCTATAGGAATCAGCATGGGTTTCGAAAAAGTCGGTCGTGTGAAACCCAGCTCGCGCTAGTCGTCCACGAGACTCAGAGGGCCATAGACACAGGTTCACAGGTAGATGCCGTGTTTCTTGACTTCCGCAAGGCGTTCGATACAGTTCCCCACAGTCGTTTAATGAACAAAGTAAGAGCATATGGACTATCAGGCCAATTTTGTGATTGGTTTGAAGAGTTCCTAGATAACAGAACGCAACATGTCTTTCTCAATGGAGAGAAGCCTTCCGAAGTAAGAGTGATTTCAGGAATGCCGCAGGGGAGCATCGTAGGACCGTTGCTACTTGCTACTCACAAAATACATAAATGACCTTGTGGATGACATCGGAAGTTCACTGAGGCTTTTTGCGGATGATGCTGCGGTATATCGAGATGTCGTAACAATGGAAAATTGTACTGAAATGCAGGAGGATCTGCAGCGAATTGACGCATGGTGCAGGGAATGACAATTGAATCTCAATGTAGACAAGTGTAATGTGCTGCTAATACATAGAAAGAATGATCCCTTATCATTTAGCAACAAAGTAGAAGGTCAGCAACTGGAAGCAGTTAATTTCATAAATTATCTGGGAGTACGCATTAGGAGTGATTTAAAATGGAATTATCATATAAAGTTGATCGTTGGTAAAGCAGATGCCAGACTGAGGTTCATTGGAAGAACCCTAAGGAAATGCAATCCGAAAACAAAGGAAGTAGGTTACAGTACGCTTGCTCGCCCACTGCTTGAATACTGCTCAGCAGTGTGGGATCCGTACCAGATAGGGTTGATAGAAGAGATAGAGAAGATCCAACGGAGAGCAGCGCGCTTCGTTACAGGATCATTTAATAAAGGAAGTAGGTTACAGTACGCTTGTTCGCCCACTGCTTGAATACTGCTCAGCAGTGTGGGATCCGTACCAGATAGGGTTGATAGAAGAGATAGAGGAGATCCAACGGAGAGCAGCGCGCTTCGTTACAGGATCATTTAGTAATCGCGAAAGCGTTACGGAGATGATAGATAAACTCGAGTGGAAGACTCTGCAAGAGAGACGCTCAGTAGCTCGGTACGGGCTTTTGTTGATGTTTCCAGAACATACCTTCACCGAAGAGTCAAGGAGTATATTGCTGCCTACTCTATATATCTTGCGAAGAGACCATGAGGATAAAATCAGAGAGATTAGAGCCCACACAGAGGCATACCGACAATCCTTCTTTCCACGAACAGTACGAGACTGGAATAGAAGGGAGAACCGTTAGAGGTTCCCCATCTACCCTCCGCTACACACCGTCAGGTGGCTTGCGGAGTATGGATGTAGATGTAGATGTAGATTTAAACCCCTTACACGTCGTGTACTGTGAAAAGCAATGGTCCTATAACATTGCTTTGCAGTACGCGCGAAGTTATTTTTCACGTCTGAAGAATTCTCTCAGTTAAAAAATGACACACTGTGTTATGTACCGAAGGAATACTTCAGTCGAATTACATAGCTGGTCTGATATTCTGTCCACTCATATTTTGTTCATTAGGTGACAGTGCGGAACTGTATTGAACCCCTTCGGGAAGACAAGGAAAGGAGCATTAACCGGGGCACCACTATCTACTGTTTTTTTGTGTCTCGTGGACGTTTAGAACGAGCTGGGTTTCGCCCGATTCTAGCTAGAGGAACCCATATTTATTCCTACAGAGAACATTTTCAGACTCCAGGAATGTGATGAAACACAAGAAAAAATACGTTCTAAAATTCTGCAACAGACCTACTTCAGTGATATACGCCTATAGTTTTGTGATCTGTTCGAGGATCCTTCTACAAAGCAGGAGTAGCTTGCGATTTTTTCTAACTACCTGGAACGCTTAGCTCGTCCAGTGACCTACGGTACATTGCTGTTAGAGGAGGAGGAGGAGATTCTTCTGCACTCTCTATGGAGAATAGAATTGGTATGCTACTAGATCCAGTGGTCCTTCTTCTCACATTTAGACGTTCCAGTGACGATTTTAAGGAGGAATCGTAGTACATTCTTTTTCTGTGTTTTGGTTCTCTCTCTGTCATCCTACGGTTCAGTGTCGTTATGGCCACACAGTGTCTGGACAGGTGGCAACGATCCGTTTACTGATTCAGCGTAAGACCAAAGATTCATAGCATTTTCTGTCGGATTGACAGATCACTTCAGAATTCGTTGAATGCTTCAAGCATGCCTCTCCTCTCGCTACTTTTGTCTTCCTTCAATTACTCAACACACGCACACACAAACACACACACACACACACACACACACACACACACACACACACACATACAGACCTTCGCACGCATTAACGTCAGATATATGCAATCTGGCTTGATAATACGTAAATATCATGTCTTGTTACAATTCTAGATAGAAGCAAGAATAGACTCTAAGAAAAACTAAAACAAAATCTGGATAAATTGGTTTCGATTTCTACTCTAAAATAAGTGAACAAATATATAAAGAGCGATGAGCCGACGCTGTTTACTTTCATTGCTCCTCTTGCGCCTTCCCAGTGTTGTGGAGCTATACTGAGACATGAAAATGTTAAAAGGCAAGCAAGAATTGTCGCATTACCATTTACAGCAGTTTAACGGCTGTCCACTTGCCAGAACATACCACGCAGTAGCTTACCAACGTCGAGCTGCAACAGTTGCGTCACAAGCGTCCCACGCGAACCTCTGTACGAGTACAACACGTACGAGGTGTCCCACGATCAATAGTCGATATTCAGAGATATGGCAGGAACTCTCAATTTAAGCAAAGGACGTTATATGCACATATGCCCTATTCCAAATGGTCCCCGAGAAAGAACACATTTAATGTACATTTATTTTTGGGACAGTGACATTCTGTTAAATATTAATATTACTTATTAAACTAGAATTCCATTTAATACTCTGTTCACTTCACAACGAATCAACTCCATTTAACACTCTAACTCTTCATTAACGATTCCGCTTTCGGAATTAAATAATCCATTTAACCCGATTTACAAAAGCATGCAGACACATACGACTCGCCATTCCCTATACAGCACACGAGTATCAAAATGATAAATATCGAGATAAGTGATCGCAGGATAGAAAAGTCGCTCAACAGAGGATAGGCAATTGGGCCTCATGGGGTACCTATACGATTCTGCATAGGCTCTGCAAAATAGCTTGCACCTCTTCTAGCAGCAGTCATATGACAGTGGAGGAAGGAAGTGAGTCAAGCGATTGTGTAAATGTGGATGTCAGTCCCGTTTCTTGTAAGTGCAGTCGTACAGATGAAGGTAACAACAGGCATATGTCAGCAACGTCAATGTGTTACACAATTCCGGAACATTATAACCACCGACGTACTATCAATATAAACCCATCCAGGTGGTTGCAGCATCACCTGCCGAGGAATGACTGTTAGCCAGACAGACGGATGGTACATTTAGTATCAGTGAGCGTGCTGTCTGTGTGTGGAAAGGGAAAGGTGCGAGGGGAGAGCGTGATGGCCCGGGGGCTCGGCACGAGCATTTCGAAAACTGCACGTCTTATCGGGTGTTCGAGGCGTGCTGCAGTGAGTGTCTGCAACACGTGGCGATACCAAAGTGAAGTCACGTCCAGGCGTCGTGAGGTTGGGCGATGCCTCTCATTATAGATGTCGGACATCGTAGGCTGGGCAGACTGGTAAAACAGGACAGGTAGCGAACTGTGGTGGAACTAACATCAGACTTTAATGCTGGGCAGAGTGCAAGTGTGTCTTAACACACAATGCTCCGACACTGCTAACGATGGGCCTCCCCAGCCAACGACCCATGCATGTGGCAATGTTAGCCCCACGATATCGGCAAATACGGCTGAAATTGGCGCGTGACCATCGGCACTGGCGCAATGGCAGAGCATTGCATGGTCTGGTGAATCCCGATACCTTCTCCATCATACCGATGGGAGTGCACGAATCCGTTTTCTTCCAGGGGAACAGCTCCTTGGCACCTGAACTGCGGGACGGAGACAAGCTGGAGGCGGCTCCATTATGCTCTAAGGAACACTCACGTGGGCACCATTGGGTCCAGTGGAGCTAGTGGAAGGCACCATGATGGTCAAGGAGTATAGTACATTGGTTGAGGCCACGTAGACCCCTTAATGGTAATCATGTTTCCCGATGGCAGTGGCATTGTTCAGTAAGATAATGCTCCATGTCACAAGACCGGAAGTGTGATGGAGTGGTTAGAGGAACACAGTGGCGAATTCCAATTGATGTGGTGACTCACAGACTAGCCAGATATGAATCCGATCGAAAGCATCTGGGATGTGATTGAACGTAGTGTCGGAACTCATCGCCCCCTCCCTGGAATTTACGGGAATTAGGCGACTTGTATATACAGATATAATTACCAACTCCCTCCAGCGATCTAAGTGCCAAAGATGGACATATTGGCTATTAGGTAGGTGGTCATAACGCTCTGGCTGATCAGTGTATATTTTACATTCCTATATTATGTCCTTTCTGAAGATCGAAAGTTTACTCAGTAGGAATCAATGTGGATTACATAAACAATCGTCACGTGAATCCCAACTCGCTATGCTCGTCCACTAGACCCAGAAGAGAGCAGATATCAGCGTCCAGGTTGATGCCGCCTTCCTTGGCTTCCGGAGGACAGTCGATACGCGAATTCTTTATGTGAAAACCCTTAAAGCTTTATAAATAAAATGAACGTTATTAACTCATTTCTACGTATTTGCATCCCTGGCTCCTCATTGTAGCCCATAACATGGCGGTGTGACGCGTAAATAAGTCGGTGCTTGAGAAACATAATGCTGTAATCGAGTTTCGAAATCGAAGAGTTGGTCCACACATGGAGCACCCTCTACTTCAGCATGATAATACCGAGCACACACGTGCGGTGCGACATCTGCAACAGTCCGACACCTTGGATTAACTGTCGCCGATCACCTCCGTATAGTCCCGACTTGGCCACAGTCGATTTTCATCTGTTTCCAAAACTTAAAGAAGCCCCTCGAGGTCTTCAGTTTGATAATGATGAAGTTTCACCATTTTCCTTCAATATCCGTCACAGACTCAGTAATAGTTATTTCTCTGTGGTGACCAATTTTGGAGAATTACGCCCATTTCTAAATCATGGCCTTAGATGTAAGTGTAATCTTACAGTTCCCACCAGCTTACACTTCTGTCTAAGGCCACAGTTTGAAAATGCACGTGATTGTCCGGAACTAGTCGCCACAAAGAAATTACTATTGTCACAACTGTGACAGATATCGAAGGAAAATAAAGATTTTAATAAGCCTAGTTGCTGCTCCTATCCTCCATCAATATGGTGGAACTTCATTAATCAATCTCTTGTTGGGAGAAACGTATTCGTCACCAGGGTGACTATGTTGAGATATAAATATGTATACAATAAGAATGAAGTTGAAGAACGTTAATAAGTTTTTATTACTAAAAAAAAATTTTAAGAGTTTTCACATTAAAAAATTCGAAGGTATTACTTTTCAGCTGGCCCGCGAGGCCACATGATACCACTGAGACTGTTTTAGGATCATGACTATTCACAACGTCTGAAGCTCCACAAGGATTTCTGCGGGCGTTGCTCCTGAGTATTGAGAAAACACAAGTGCAGAGGATTGACCCTTGGTTCAGGGATTGGCAGCTGCCCTTCGACATAAACAAGTATTGCATAATTGATAACATGTCTTAGGAATCGTGAACCTTTTGCTATAATAAACAAGCAAACAGCGTCTGGAGGAGGAGATTAGTGTTTAACGTCTCGTCGACAACGAGGTCTTTAGGAACGGAGCGCAAGCTTGGATTAGGAAAGGATGGAGAAGGAAGCCGGCCAGGGTGACCGAGAGGTTCTAGGCGCTACAGTCTAGAACCGCGCGACCGCTACGGTCGCAGGTTCGATTCCTGCCTCGGGCATGGATGTGTGTGATGTCCTTAGGTTAGTTAGGTTTAAGTTTTTTTTTTTTTTTTTTTGAGAAGGAAAGCTGCCGTGCTTTTTGGAAGGACCCATCCCGGCATTTTCCTTAAGCAGTTAAGGCAAATCACAGGAAACCTAAATCAGAATGGCTGGTCGCCCATTTGTACCGTCGTCTTCCCGAATGCGAATCCATTGTGCTAACCACTGTACTACCTCGCTTGGTAACACTGTCTGGATCACAACTTTTTATTTAGAGACAATCGGCCTCAGTCTCCGCTGCAAATTGAATTTTTATTAGTGATTATTTAATTACATATGGGAGAATAGTTTTACACTGTTTTAATGTAATCATCTATAACTTGCACTTTTGTCACGTGACTATGTGAAAATTGTTCTTGTCACTACGTCTTCGTTTTTTATGTTATTTGCACACAACGTAGACAACCCGCAGTTTTCGGCGCCAAATACGTGTGAGCTCATAATATTTTGTCGTTATTTCTACTAGTCACGAGACAAGTGTTCGTTATATCATACTTCTGTAAAATCGTTATTGTTACTATTTATTTGTTCCGACGTAGACCTGGAGATGATCTGCAGCTCAGATTGAAACCGGTTGTCTGTAAATAAAAAGTTTTGATTCAGATAGTGATTATTTATAATAAACAAATGACCGAATTGCGCAGAAATAGGCTGTAAATTACGTCACTATCTGGATACACGATGTCGAAAAATCTCTGTAAACAGCCACCTTTGACAAATATCTGGGAGTATGCTTACGGAGTGATTTAAAGTGGAAGAAACACAGACACCTAAACATAGGCGAGGCAGATTTAAATCGGAGATTCATCCGAAATTCTCAGGAAATATAGTCAATCCATGACGGAAGTAGCTTACAACACACTCGTTTGAGAGCTACTTGAGTGTTGATTCTCAATTTTCGAACTCGCACCAGGTAAATTGATACAGGAAATAGAAAAGTTAGAAAGAAGAGCGGAATGTTTCGTCACGGATTCGTTTAGTAAGTGCGAAAGCCTCACGGCGATGTTCATCGTAGTGCAGTAGCAGACACTACAGTAGATGCGTGGTTTACTATTAAAATGACGGGATGGTACGTTCCTGGAAAAGACTGACGATATTTTGAAATATTTAAATTCGTGACAGGAACAGTAGGTGACGCTATTACACAAAATACTATAAGACACAATCACTAAAAAATGGCTTTGGAGTATTGATATACACTCCTGGAAATTGAAATAAGAACACCGTGAATTCATTGTCCCAGGAAGGGGAAACTTTATTGACACATTCCTGGGGTCAGATACATCACATGATCACACTGACAGAACCACAGGCACATAGACACAGGCAACAGAGCATGCACAATGTCGGCACTAGTACAGTGTATATCCACCTTTCGCAGCAATGCAGGCTGCTATTCTCCCATGGAGACGATCGTACAGATGCTGGATGTACTCCTGTGGAACGGCTTGCCGTGCCATTTCCACCTGGCGCCTCAGTTGGACCAGCGTTCGTGCTGGACGTGCAGACCGCGTGAGACGACGCTTCATCCAGTCCCAAACATGCTCAATGGGGGACAGATCCGGAGATCTTGCTGGCCAGGGTAGTTGACTTACACCTTCTAGAGCACGTTCGATGGCACGAGATACATGCGGACGTGCATTGTCCTGTTGGAACAGCAAGTTCCCTTGCCGGTCTAGGAATGGTGGAACGATGGGTTTGATGACGGTTTGGATGTACCGTGCACTATTCAGTGTCCCCTCGACGATCACCAGAGGTGTACGGCCAGTGTAGGAGATCGCTCCCCACACCATGATGCCGGGCGTTGGCCCTGTGTGCCTCGGTCGTATGCAGTCCTGATTGTGGCGCTCACATGCACGACGCCAAACACGCATACGACCATCATTGGCACCAAGGCAGAAGCGACTCTCATCGCTGAAGACGACACGTCTCCATTCGTCCCTCCATTCACGCCTGTCACGACACCACTGGAGGCGGGCTGCACGATGTTGGGGCGTGAGCTGAAGACGGCCTAACGGTGTGTGGGACCGTAGCCCAGCTTCATGGAAACGGTTGCGAATGGTCCTCGGCGATACCCCAGGAGCAACAGTGTCCCTAATTTGCTGGGAAGTGGCGCTGCGGTCCCCTACGGCACTGCGTAGGATCCTACGGTCTTGGCGTGCATCCGTGCGTCGCTGCGGTCCGGTCCCAGGTCGACGGGCACGTGCACCTTCCGCCGACCACTGGCGACAACATCGATGTACTGTGGAGACCTCACGCCCCACGTGTTGAGCAATTCGGCGGTAAGTCCACCCGGCCTCCCGCATGCCCACTATACGCCCTCGGTCAAAGTCCGTCAACTGCACATACTGTTCACGTACACGCTGTCGCGGCATGCTACCAGTGTTAAAGACTGCGATGGAGCTCCGTATGCCACGGCAAACTGGCTGACACTGACGGCGGCGGTGCACAAATGCTGCGCAGCTAGCGCCATTCGACGGCCAACACCGCGGTTCCTGGTGTGTCCGCTGTGCCGTGCGTGTGATCATTGCTTGTACAGCCCTCTCGCAGTGTCCGGAGCAAGTATGGTGGGTCTGACACACCGGTATCAATGTGTTCTTTTTTCCATTTCCAGGAGTGTAGATCTACATGTCACTCATCTTCAGTACCCCATCACCACCAAACGGATTTTTTTCCTGATAAGTTTGTCTATTATGGATGTTCTAGTACCCGCGACTGTCTTCTTCCACTTTTCTGCCGCTTTCTTGTTTCTTCTAAGGGGTGGACAGTGTTATACAGATGTCGCTTGAGGAATGGTCAGTATTCAGGGATATGATGGGAACGCTCGTCTCAATAAATAAACTTCATATGGATATATGCCTTATTCCGAATGGTTTCCGAGATCAGACACATTTAAGGTACATTTGTTTTCGGACTAGTGGCATCCTGTTAAATGTTAACATTACTTAACACACGAAAATGCCGTTTAATACTCTGCTCACAACATTGAGGAATTCACTTTTACTTGAGAGACGCATGTATCCGTATGCTTTTTGAAATCGATTACCGTGGATCAGGCAAAAGACAAAGTTCATTCCTAAATCTAGTGAACAGAGCATTATATAGAATATTTATATGTTAAGAAGCAATACTGAAATTTAACAAGATACCACCATTTCAAAAACAAAGGTATGTTAAATGTGTTCGATCCTGGAAGCAATTCGGAAAAGGACATAAGCGCATATGAAGGTTTTTGCCTCAAATGAGAGCTACTGTCATATTCCTGACTACTGATCCTTTTTCCTATCTCCTAGGAGCCCTTTCCCACCCCCCCCCCCCACCCCCCCTCCCAGTACTGATTCTGTGTATACCATCTGTCTGCATCTAGGGTACATCTATGTTAACGTGTGAAAGCGTTTTCTAAATGCTTGCATACAGTGTATGTTGGACGTGGGTACTAGCCCGACAGTTAGCTAGTTGGGTGTGGGAAACTGCAGAAAAACCGTACCCAGGCTGGCCAGCTTGCCAGCTCTCGTTAATCTGCAAGTTGATGTCGATCCAGGGTAGGCACGCCTCCCATATCCCGGAAGCGGCGCTTTAACGTACTCTGCTGTACGGGCGGGAGGCCGGGACTGTGTATTGAATATAAATAGAGAAAAGTACAAAGAGTTACTTTTTTCAATTATTCATTTATCGCAGAAACTAGTTTGTGGATCTTTTTGGTCTCATCTTCATGGTGTACGTGAAGATTAATGTTTATTTCTGTAGCGTGATGCTGTGTTCCAGCTCTGTGAGAAGAATTTAGATAAAAAGATTTTTTTCTATCGGCATGAGTAATAGTTATGTGGCGGGCTGTACCAAAAGCGAATTCTGTTACTTACTGTAGCTGTATGGGCATTTTTGTATTTGCGGTCTATCTGGCGGCTTCCACTGCTATTTCCAGTTACCCTACATTACTCACTTTTCGCCATGAATGTAAGTACAGGGTGTTTCAAAAATAACTTTACAACTTTAAAAATTCGTATAAATTTATTGAAAGAAGATATAGAGCTGAGTTTAGTGTTATTTTGTAGGGAAACACATCAAGTTCTTTTACCATAAACTAAAGATGTTGTTCGCAGCTTCTGTTGATTATCCTGCACACATCCCATCGGAAGTCAATTTCTTCCCAAACTCGCTGTAGTGTCCCAGGTGTAACCTACTCAGTGGTGGCGTAAATTCTTGCTCTAAGTTCAGGTAGAGAAGCTGGCACAGCAAGTACAAACACGATATTCTTGATAACGTAAATGTCGTTTGACTAGGGCCTCCAATCAGGTAGACCGTTCGCTGGGTGCAAGTCTTTCGATTTGACGCCACTTCGACGACTTGCGCATCGATGGGGATGAAATAATGATGATTAGGACAACACAACACCCAGTCCCTGAGTGGAGAAAATCTCCGACCCAGCCGGGAAACGAACCCGGGTCCTTAGGATTAACGTTTGTCGCGCTGACCACTCAGCTACCGGGGGTAGACGATATCCTTGATGAATTACCATAAAAAAATTGAGGGGTGTCAGGTATGGAGAAAGTGGGGGCCATAGAATTGGCGCATCACGTCCAATCCATTGACCTGGAAAGCGGTCACTGAGAAAATCCTGGACGTCAGCCAGGTAGTAGGGTTGTGCACCATCTTGCATGAAGTAAACTTATCGTTCTTGGTCATCCTCATCGATCTGTTGTGTCAAAAATTGTAACATATCCAGATACACTATCTCCTTGATGGTTCTCTCACGGAAAAAGGGGCCATGCTTTGTTCTTGCTCAATGCACAGAAAACGTTTAGTTTAGCGCTATCACGAACAGTTGCAATGTTTGATGTTAATTTTCATTGCCCAAATCCTACAGTTGTGTGTGTTAACCTTGACACTTAAGTGAAAAGTCGGCTCGTTGAAAAGATGATTTTGTATAGAAATGTTCGTCCTCATGTAATCGATTTAACATATATGCAAAGAAGTTCTTGCGAGCAATTTTATCAGCGTCTTTTATTGTTTCTATGACCGTCAATCTGTACGGTTTCAAATGCAAACGGTTTCTCAACGCACACCAAACAGTCGTATGTGTGATTTGCAGTTCACGAGATGCACGCCGGGTCCATTTCGTAGGGCTGTTGACAAAACATTGTCTCACTCACTCAGCGACGTCGTCAGATGTGCTTGAACGACCTTATGATATCCCATGTATTACCGAACACCCTGTTACTACAAAACATTTATGCCACTAACTAATTGTAACCCTCATAGGAGGGTTCATACGGAAACCGCGCTGAACTGTTGTCGCCAAATTAGATTCTTCAAACCAAAACACACAGGTAGCGTGCTCAGGTCCAGTGAAGGCAGCCATCTTAAACACAACTGCCGCTAGCGTTCCTTACGCCGCTATTCGGCACTAGCGAACTACGCGAGACAAAACTTGATGTTTTTCCCTAGAAATTGACACTACAATCACTTCTGTAGGTACTGTGAATTAATTTATATAATTTTTCAAAGTTAAAAAGTCCTTTTTGAAACACCCTATATATACTGATTGTCAGGAAAAAATCTTCCAACATCCACCATGTGCCTTACAGCAAATGTTTCTTACAAAGATCTACACTCAAAGATCGAACACATCGCACTGAGAGTCAATTATTGGTTTTTGTACATATGCTACTACTGATGTGTAGGCACATACTTTGAGCCAAACTGGTGTCAACCTGAACGTCGAAAAATAGTGTCACAATATTTACATGTACAGAGAATTGAATATATATACAGAGTGTAACTAAAGTCCCTTTGCTGACATTGAGGACTTTTAGTGGTGACCAGGACGTTTATGTTTAGTGAGGAAATTCATGTGCGGAAACGTACCGTTTTAGCACGACAAGCAAAGTGCCACATCATACAATCAGACCTCCAGCATTTTCGTTGCCATTGACCAGTATATTACGTACGCCATTCAGCAATCACATGATGTTGCATGTCCACTACAGGTTAGTTTATGTGCCATTCAGTTGAGTTTGTAATGGCGCACCTCCTCGCTTTTCATGTGCATTGAGAGGTCATTTGAACCAAGGATTAAGGCAACAGTGGATAGGTCGTTGTGGTCCTACTGCTTGGCCTGTCCGTTCTCCCGACTTGTACCTGCTGGTCTACTACGTTTGGTGTCGTATGAAATCATTGATTCACGAGACCCCTGTGGCATCTGTGGAAAACCTTTTGCAGCACTTTACGGCTACGGCGGATTCTGAAGGATCTGGAGTTGGTGCTCGTGTATACCAGAAAATGGTAAGGAAGGTACTGTTGATATCGGTGGTCGTCACAATGGGCCTTACTTGTAGGTGGATCCAGTCGACATGCAATGTGTTTTGTGGTTTGCCCTTAGCGAAAAATTGTGTGTTTCTGGACTTATATCCCACGCTAAACTTAACCGTTTTGGTCTCTACTACAAATTCAGAAAGTCTGTGAAGGGAATTCATTTACACTCTGTATATATTCAAGTTGTAACGGGTATAAGTGCAGATATTTTTCTATGTGGCACATTAATATGTACACAGAACAGGGTGTTGGTTGTTTTTTTCTGCATCGAACGGTCTTTCCATAAACACGTCACATAATTTAATATCTGATATTTGCTGCACGGTCGTAACTACGCTACTAAGTGGACAATACCTGACAGTATGTTGTTGTTGTTGTTGTTGTCTTCAGTCCTGAGACTGGTTTCATGCAGCTCTCCATGCTACTCTATCCTGTGCAAGCTGCTTCATCTCCCAGTACCTACTACAACCTACATCCTTCTGAATCTGCTTAGTGTACTCATCTCTCGGTCTCCCTCTACGATTTTTACCCTCCACACTGCCATCCAATGCTAAATTTGTGATCCCTTGATGCCTCAAAACATGTACTACCACCCGATCCCTTCTTCTAGTCAAGTTGTGCCACAAACTTCTCTTCTCCCCAATCCTATTCAATACCTCCTCATTAGTTACGTGATCTATCCACCTTATCTTCAGTATTCTTCTGTAGCACCACATTTCGAAAGCTTCTATTCTCTTCTTGTCCAAACTAGTTATCGTCCATGTTTCACTTCCATACATCGCTACACTCCAAACAAATATTTTCAGAAATGATTTCCTGACACTTAAATCTATATTCGATGTTAACAAATTTCTCTTCTTCAGAAACGCTTTCCTTGCCATTGCCAGTCTACATTTTATATCCTCTCTACTTCGACCATCATCAGTTATTTTACTTTCTAAGTAGCAAAACTCCTTTACTACTTTAAGTGTCTCACTTCCTAATCTAATTCCCTCAGCATCACCCGATTTAATTTGACTACATTCCATTATCCTCGTTTTGCTTTTGTTGATGTCCATCTTATATCCTCCTTTCAAGACACTGTCCATTCCGTTCAACTGCTCTTCCAGGTCCTTTGCTGTCTCTGACAGAATTACAATGTCATCGGCGAACCTCAAAGTTTTTACTTTCTTCTCCATGAATTTTAATATCTACTCCGAATTTTTCTTTTGTTTCCTTTACTGCTTGCTCAATATACAGATTGAATAACATCGGGAAGAGGCTACAACCCTGTCCCATTCCCTTCCCAACCACTGCTTCCCTTTCATGCCCCTCGACTTTTATAACTGCCATCTGGTTTCTGTACAACTTGTGAATAGCCTTTCGCTCCCTGTATTTTACCCCTGCCACCTTCAGAATTTGAAAGAGAGTATACCAGTCAACATTGTCAAAAGCTTTTTCCAAGTCTACAAATGCTAGAAACGCAGGTTTGCCTTTCCTGATTCTTTCTTCTAAGATAAGTCGTAGGGTCAGTATTGCCTCACGGGTTCCAACGTTTCTACGGAATCCAAACTGATCCTTCCCGAGGTCCGCATCTACCAGTTTTTCCATTCGTCTGTAAAGAATTCGCGTTAGTATTTTGCAGCTGTGACTTACTAAACTGATAGTTCGGTAATTTTCACAGCTGTCAGCACCTGCTTTCATTGGGATTGGAATTATTATATTCTTCTTGAAATCTGCTTGTATTTCGCTTGTCTCATACATCTTGCTCACCAGCTGGTAGAGTTTTGTCATGACTGGTTGTCCTAAGGCCGTCAGTAGTTCTAATGGCATGTTGTCTACTCCCGGGGCCTTGTTTGGACTCAAGTCTTTCAGTGCTCTGTCAAACTCTTCACGCAGTATCGTATCTCCCATTTCATTTTCATCTACATCCTCTTCCATTTCCATAATATTGTCCTCAAGTACATCGCTCTTGTATAAACCCTCTATATACTGCTTCCGCCCTTCTGCCTTCCCTTCTTTGCTTAGAACTGGGTTTCCATCTGAGTTCTTGATATTAATACAAGTGGTTTTCTTCTCTACAAAGGTATCTTTAATTTTCCTGTAGGTAGTATCTATTTTACCCCTAGTGAGATAAGCTTCTACATCCTTACGTTTGTCCTCTAGCCATCCCTGCTTAGCCCTTTTGCAATTCCTGTCGATCTCATTTTTGAGACGTTTGTATTCCTTTTTGCCTGCTTCATTTACTGCATTTTTATATTTTCTCCTTTCATTAATTAAATTCAATATTTATTCTGTTACCCAAGGATTTCTAGCAGCCCTCGTCTTTTTACATACTTTATCCTCTGCTGCCTTCACTACTTCATCCCTCAGAGCTACCCATTCTTCTTCTACTGTGTTTCTTTCCCCCATTCCTGTCAATTGTTCTGCTTGAAACTCTGTACAACCTCTGGTTCTTTCAGCTTATCCAGATCCCATCTCCTTAAATTCCCACCTTTTTGCAGTTTCTTCAGTTTTAATATACAGGTCATAATCAATAGATTGTGGTCAGAGTCCACATCTGCCCCTGGAAATGTCCTACAATTTAAAACCTGATTCCTAAATCTCTGTCTTACCATTATATAATCTATCTGATACCTTTTAGTATCTCCAGGATTCTTCCATGTATACAACCTTCTTTTATGATTCTTGAACCAAGTGTTAGCTATGATTAAGTTATGCTCTGTGCAAAATTCTACCAGACGGCTTCCTCTTTCATTTCTTAGCCCCAAACCATATTCACCAACTATGTTTCCTTCTCTCCCTTTTCCTACTGACGAATTCCAGTCACCCATGACTATTAAATTTTCGTCTCCCTTCACTACCTGAATAATTTCTTTTATCTCATCATACTTTTCATCAATTTCTTCATCATCTGCAGAGCTAGTTGGCATATAAACTTATACTACTGTAGTAGGCATGGGCTTTGTGTCTATCTTGGTCACAATAATGCGTTCACTATGCTGTTTGTAGTAGCTTACCCGTGCTCCTATTTTCTTATTCATTACTCAACCTACAATTACAGGGAGCGAAAGGCTATTTACAATTTGTACAGAAACCAGATGGCAGTCATAAGAGTCGAGGGGCATGAAAGGGAAGCAGTGGTTGGGAAAGGAGTGAGACAGGGTTGTAGCCTCTCCCCGATGTTATTCAATCTGTATATTGAGCAAGCAGTAAAGGAAACAAAAGAAAAATTTGGAGTATGTATTAAAATTCATGGAGACGAAGTAAAAACTTTGAGGTTCGCCGATGATATTGTAATTCTGTCAGAGACGGCAAAGGACTTGGAAGAGCAGTTGAACGGAATGGACAGTGTCTTGAAAGGAGGATATAAGATGAACATCAACAAAAGCAAAACGAGGATAATGGAATGTAGACAATTTAAATCGGGTGATGCTGAGGGAATTAGATTAGGAAATGAGACACTTAAAGTAGTAAAGGAGTTTTGCTATTTAGGAAGTAAAATAACTGATGATGGTCGAAGTAGAGAGGATATAAAATGTAGACTGGCAATGGCAAGGAAAGCGTTTCTGAAGAAGAGAAATTTGTTAACATCGAATATAGATTTAAGTGTCAGGAAATCATTTCTGAAAATATTTGTTTGGAGTGTAGCGATGTATGGAAGTGAAACATGGACGATAACTAGTTTGGACAAGAAGAGAATAGAAGCTTTCGAAATGTGGTGCTACAGAAGAATACTGAAGATAAGGTGGATAGATCACGTAACTAATGAGGAGGTATTGAATAGGATTGGGGAGAAGAGAAGTTTGTGGCACAACTTGACTAGAAGAAGGGATCGGGTGGTAGTACATGTTTTGAGGCATCAAGGGATCACAAATTTAGCATTGGAGGGCAGTGTGGAGGGTAAAAATCGTAGAGGGAGACCGAGAGATGAGTACACTAAGCAGATTCAGAAGGATGTAGGTTGTAGTAGGTACTGGGAGATGAAGCAGCTTGCACAGGATAGAGTAGCATGGAGAGCTGCATCAAACCAGTCTCAGGACTGAAGACAACAACAACAACAACAACAACCTACTCCTGCATTACCCTATTTGATTTTGTATTTATAACCCTGTATTCACCTGACCAGAAGTCTTGTTCCTCCTGCCACCGAACTTCACTAATTCCCACTATATCTAACTTTAACCTATCCATTTCCCTTTTTAAATTTTCTTACCTTCCTTCCCCATTAAGGGATCTGACGTTCCATGCTCCGATCCGTAGAACGCCAGTATTCTTTCTCCTGATAACGACGTCCTCCTGAGTAGTCCCCTCCCGGAGATCTGAATGCGGGCTATTTTACCTCCGGAATATTTTACCGAAGAGGACGCCATCATCATTTAATCATACAGTAAAGCTGCATGTCTTCGGGGAAAATTACGGCTGTATTTTCCCCTTGCTTTCGACCGTTCGCGGTACCAGCACAGCAAGGCCGATTTGGTTAATGTTACAAGACCAGATCAGTCAATCATCCAGACTGTTGCCCCTGCAACTACTGAAAAGGCTGCTGCCCCTCTTCAGGAACCACATGTTTGTCTGGCCTCTCAACAGATACCCCTCCGTTGTGGTTGCACCTACGGTACGGCCATCTGTATCGCTGAGGCACGCAAGCCTCCCCACCAACGGCAAGGTCCATGGTTCATGGGGGGACCTGACAGTATAGGCTAACCTTTTTATACCTATGTGTAGACAATACAACACCTGACATGCTTCCCAGAGAAAAATAAGCATTAATGGCTTGCTTTTGCCACATATCCTAGGAGGTACTAACCAACATAAAGCATTCTACACCTAACAGCTACAATTATTAATCTGCAAATGAAGTAAATGCTGAAGTAATTTTGTGTAGTGCATCGTTCTCAGTCACCAATAAAATCATCTGTATTTGTACTCTTCTCACCCGATACATGTAAGATGTAATCTACAGTTGTTTTCAATGTGCCACAGTGATGTAGGGGAAGTGGAAACGAACAATTTGATATAAGACACTTGTGGTTTATCAACCATGGAAACAACGTCAGATTGGCCAAAAGAAACCACTTACGCTACAGTGTATGCACGCTGTGTGATACTTTTAATGTCCTCTATTTCCCTTATGCCACTTGATTTCTTTCACTTTAGTAAGTTAACCTTTCCTTCGAGGGAAATGAAAGGAAACGACTTTTTAAGAAGTTATTCAAAAAGTAATTACGTATCCAACTCGGGAAATACTTATCCCTTGCTAGCACATTTGTCTCGTTCTAAGAAGGCCAGAGAAACAAAACCATTTTACTGTTAATTTTGTAGTTAAAATTCACCAAATTTAGTATTAAAAATTATACAAACGTCAGTTTAACCATTTGTAAATACCCGACTAAGCAGATCGCCTAAGAGGTAGGAAAGATATTAAAAACATCGTGCGGCCAGTTTTACGCTGTTTCCCAGCTTGACAGACCACAAGTGTCCTTTATGAATTTGTTCGTCTCGACCTATATCGCTGCTGTACATTGTAAACCATCGTCGTTTAACACTATATGTGAGCATAGTTCCTGTGTTTGTTGTTGCTTCCATTTCCGCTCTAGGCTAAGGTGCGACGAGCATTATTGTGCAAATCAAGGGAGGAGTAAGTCCCTCCATACATTAACAATCAACATGTTGATCGCAAAATGAAAAGTACAAGTGATTTGTTGCAATAAATGTGGGTGAAGAAACGCCGGAAATCGTCCAGCTGCGTCATAGTTCCAAATGAACACATCTCAATGACCACAAATGTGACTAGCAGCGATGGAAATGGCCACTGAAGATGCTTCATATATAACAGAAGCGAAAAGCGTATGTCAAAAAACAAACTGCCTTTTTTGGAACATATGTCCATGAATTTCGAGGCAACTAAGCAACGATGCAAAACAGAAAAAATGACGATGACGTATCTGTTGACGTTCATTCATTCACATCAGCATATGACTGACCTGCCAATAGTTCTCTTCGTCCGCAAAATATCTCGGTGTCATTGGGTCGTATATGCAGTTTGCGAGAAGGACAAATAAGAGCAGTAACAGACAAATTGTGACACGGCTGCTGTGTACCTTGGCAACATTCATGAGGAATAGTGTGCCGTCAGGGAAATAGGACGGCAACGGGCCTCGTAGGCCCTAAGCTACCCGTCTCTCTTTGTCGAGGTTGGAAAGCCACCGCTTAACAGAAGGACCGTAACTCTTCATGACGCGACAACCTGCTATTCGTACCCATAGCACTTTGCAACAGCCGCCACGAGCAAAGCCAACTGATTTTGCAGGCCAATTGAAATGTAATAGTGTGGGAGAATGTTCAGAAAACAAGTCGTATATTCTTTCAGCCCGAAGAACTCTGCTATTTCCAAAAATACGGATATCAGTAGCATACTCATCACGCAGATCTTGACTTCTCTCTCCTCAGGAGCCGCAGGTTGGTCTGACCTATCCGTAGAGACCCCTCCGCCTTCGTTGCAACTACGACACAAGTATCTTTGTCGTTTAGGCACGCAAAACCAACACACCTTGGCAAGGTCCGTGGTTCAATTTTCACTGAAGAATGGTACTTATAAGCTCTAATTTCTCTGACTCTAATGGTAATTTCTTGAGATATAAGCTCACAGCACAAAATAACTAGCCACCTCTACAGGAATAATTGCAAGCATCATTTAATAGGGCTCAGTTTCGACCCTGGACTTCATAACCACCTTGATTCGGTAAGGAAGTGAGTCCGCAAGATTGTACAGGTACGTCGCATCAAGGCTGAGCCACTCGGTGAGAATTTGAACCGGCCGCGGTGGTCTCGCGGTTCTAGGCGCGCAGTCCGGAACCTCGCGACTGCTATGGTCGCAGGTTCGAATCCTGCCTCGGGCATGGATGTGTGTGATGTCCTTAGGTTAGTTAGGTTTAAGTAGTTCTACGTTCTAGGGGACTGATGACCACAGCAGTTAAGTCCCATAGTGCTCAGAGCCATTTGAACCATTTTTTTGAGAATTTTATCGCACAATTCCACCAAATTGCGAGGATGCAGATGTCGCCGTTTCACCCGCTGTTTCAACTTATCCCACATTTTTTGTATGGGATTCAAGTCAGTTGAATTTGCAAGCCAGTCGAGATTTAATAGAGCGGGGGAGTGTTCAGAAAACCAGTCACGTATTCTTCCAGGCCGATGAACATTACTGATGTGGTCTTCAAAAATAGGGATGTCCATAGCATGCTTATCATGGACTGAAAGGCAACACCTGGTTTACGTTAGTTGTCACCTCAGTGAGTGGCATCAGTTCTTGATAAAAAAATACCCCTTCCGACAAAACATTAAATACACACTTCCTGCTTGAACCTTATGTATCATACTTTGACAGGCCGGCCGGTGTGACCGAGCGCTTCTAGGCGCTTCAGTCTGGAACAGCGCGACCGCTACGGTCGCAGGTTCTAATCCTGCCTTGGTCATCGATGCGTGTGATGTCCTTAGGTTCGTTAGGTTGAAGTAGTTCTAAGTTCTAGGGGACTGACCTCAGCAGTTAAGTCCCATAGTGCTCAGAGCCATTTGAACCATGATACTTTCACAGGCAAAAACGTGATTCATCAGACCACATTACGTTGCGCCAGTCAGCCACTGTCCACGTTTGATGATTTGTAGCCCATTGACGAGACGCAGCTTTATACGCCCCTGCGACCAATAGCTTCTTGAGAGGTGGTCGACTCCAGACGTTCATTGTATGCAGTTCCCGCCGCAATGTGCTCCCTGTAATGGATTGTTATGGACCTTCATTCAATGACTGCAGCAATTCCCGTCGGGTTTGGAGGCTATTTTGATTCAAAAGGTATGAAACGCATCTCTTCTCAGTCATGATTGTTTCCGACCATAATTCTGAGGCCGTGTTTCATGGCCACGTTTATTGCACTGATGCTTTTAGACGCTTTGAACAGTTCGCGGCGAAACACCAAAAATCAGCAGCTTCACACGCTGTATGGCCACAGATGCGGCCAAACACGATAGTTCCTTTTTGCCACTCTACCACGTCCTTACCCTTGTCCATGTTTCCGTACAATATCCGCTTGCAACATAAATGTCTCACTGATCGCTACTGCCTTATGCTCACTTAATGGCAGTGCGCGCACGGTTGAGCACGTGACTCTATCGCTGTGCCATCTGCATGTAGGTGCTTAACGAATCAGTTGTGCCTGCTCACCGGAGCAACTACTTGTTCGGTGCACTTATGTAGCAGTAATTAATATGTTGCTTGAATCGTCTTAGAACACGAGATTTTTTAATTTTAACAATAAACATCACCGTGATACGCGGAGCCTCAACTGTAATCTCTGCAAACAGAGTAGGATTTGAGAATCTCTATGACACATTTTTGCTGATTAAATGAACGCTTGAGGAAATAAGCGATTACTTTTTCATTCCTTTCTATTTCCTCGTTGATGCTGCATGGTATCGGTCCTAGAATGACAAGTAACACTCGAAAAATAAGTTGAACAGTGATTCTGTACGTTACTTCCTTTGTGGAGGATCACATTTGCTTAGGAGTTTTTGTCTTCTTCCTAATATTTAGCCCATATTTTCACTTAGTCGATGTGTTAGTTATAGGATTTGGCAATCTTAAAGATAGAGAGTGGCCGAATGCCCCTCCTGTTACCATTCTTTTCCCCCGTGGAGCGGAATTTGTGTACTCCCTCTGTCTGCATAGAATGCTATCCCAGGTTGTTGTAGTCTTCAGTCCCAAGACTGGTCTGATGCAGCTCTCCATGTAGCTCTATGCCGTGCAAGCCTCTATTCATCTCCGAGTAACTACTGCAACCAACATCCCTTTGAATCTGCTTACTGTACTCATCTCTTGTCTCCCTCTTCGACTTTTGCCCCCCACCCCAACGCTTCCCTCCAGTATTAAACTAGTCATCCCTCGTGCCTCAGAATGTGTCCTACCAACTGATCCCTTCTTTTAGTCAGGTTGTGCCACAAATTTCTATTCTCCCAATTCTACTCAGTACCTCCACGTTAGTTACGTGATCTACCCATCTAATCTTCAGCATTCTTCTGTAGCACCACAAGTTAAAAGCTTCTGTTCTCTAGGCGCTACAGACTGGAACCGCGCGACCGCTACTGCCGCAGGTTCGAATCCTGCCTCGGGCATTAATGTGTGTGATATCCTTTGGTTAGTTAGGTTTAAGTAGTTCTAAGTTCTAGGGGACTGATGACCTCAGATGTTAAGTCCCATAGCGCTCAGAGCCATTTTTTTCTGTTCTTTTCTTGTGTAAACTGTTTATCGTCCATATAGACCTAGCAGTTGGAAGGGAGGCTTGCATGCCTCAGTGATACAGATAGCCGTACAGCAGGTGCAACCACAACGGAGAGGTATCTGTTGAGAGGCCAGACAAACGTGTGGTTCCTGAAGAGGGGCAGCATCCTTTTCAGTAGTTACAGGAGCAGCAGTCTTAATGATTGACTGGTCTGGTAATGTAACATAAAATAAAACCGCCTTACTGTTCTGGTACTGTGAATGGGTGAAAGCAAAGGGAAATGAAAGCCGTAATTTTTCCGAGGGCATACAGCTCTACTGTGAATTCCCATAGAAGTGTGCGAACACGTTCCAAATGTTTGCAAATCGAGTAACGTGAGTGACGTTACTGCCAGACCGGTATTCACCTAATCGGATGTGGGAAACTGCCTGGAAACTACATCCACATCCGCCAGGCGGATTCGATCTGTATCCGGCGCGCATCCACGAGTTCGTGAAGCCGCACGCTAATGAGAGTGGCTGCAGGGACGGGTACATTTCCCTAAACTACTTCTATGCAATTTCAGTGGAATTTCTGCCTTGCTTAATATTGCCTTTCGTCGTCCTTAGCTTATAAGGAACCTGAGAATCTACAGCTATATCTACATACATACTCCATAATCCACCATACGGTGCGTGGGGTAGGGTACCTCGTACCACAACTAGCATCTTCTCTCCCTGTTCCACTCACAAACAGAACGAGGGAAAAATGACTGCCTATATGCCTCTGTACGAGCCCTAATCTCTCTTATCTTATCTTTGTGGTCTTTCCGCGAAATGTAAGTTGGCGGCAGTAAAATTGTACTGCAGTCACCCTCAAATGCTGGTTCTCTAAATTTCCTCAGTAGCGATTTACGAAAAGAACGGCTCCTTTTCTCTAGAGACTCCCACCCGAGTTCCTGAAGCAACACTCGCGTGATGATCAAACATACCAGTAACAAATCTAGTAGCCCGCCTCTGAATTGATTCTATGTCCTCACTCAATCCGACCTGATAGGGATCCCAAACGCTCGAGAATAGGTCTTATTAGTGTTTTATAAGCGGACTCCTTTACAGATGAACTACATCTTCCCAAAATTCTACCAATGAACCAAAGACGACTATCCGCCTTCCCCACAACTGCCATTACATGCTTGTCCCACTTCATATCGCTCTGCAATGTTACGCCCAAATATTTAATCGACGTGACTATGTCAAGCGCTACACTACTAATGGAGTATTCAAACATTACGGGATTCTTTTTCCTATTCATCTGCATTAATTTACATTTATCTATATTTAGAGTTAGCTGTCATTCTTTACACCAATCACAGATCCTGTCCAAGTCATCTTGTATCCTCCTACAGTCATTCAACGACGACACCATCCCGTACACCACAGCATCATCAGCAAACAGCCGCACGTTGTTATCCACCCAATCCAAAAGATCATTTATGTAGACAGAAAACAACAGCAGACCTACCACACTTCCCTGGGGCACTCCAGATGATACCCTCACCTCCTATGAACACTCTCCATCGAGGACAACGTACTGGGTTCAAGTCACTCACATACTTTGGAACCAATCCCATATGTTCGTACGTTAGCTAGGAGTCTGCAGTGGGGCACCGAGTCAAACGCTTTCCGGAAGTCATGGTTCGCAAGATATCATGTGAAAAAGGGCAAGTTGCGTTTCGCAAGAGCGACGCTTTCTAAAGCCGTGCTGATGCATGGACAGCATCTTCTCTGTCTCAAGGAAGTTCATTATATTCGAACTGAGAATATGTTCGAGAATCCTGCGACAAACTGTTGTTAAGGATATTGGTATGTAATTTTGAAGATTCGACCTTCTACCCTTCTTATATACAGGCGTCACCTGCGCTTTTTTGCAGTCGCTCGGAACTTTACGTTGGGTAAGAGATTCGCGATAAATGCAAGCTAAGTTAGGAGCCAATGCAGTAGAGTACTCCCTGTAAAACCGAATTGGAATCCCATCGTGACCTGGCGATTTATTTATTTTCAACACATTCAGCTGCTTCACAACCCCAGAGATGTCTATCACTATGTCCTCCATACGGGAATCTGTACGAGACTCAAACGGCGGTATGTTTGTACGATCCTCCTGCGTGAAAGATTTCTCAAATGCTAAATTTAAAATTCCAGCTTTCGTTTTGCTGTCTTCCGTTGCCAGGCCAGACTGATCAGTGAGTGAATGAATGGAAGTCTTCGACCCGCTTACCGATTTTACGTAAGACCAGAATTTCCTTGGGTTTTCAGCAAGATCTTTTGCTAAGGTATGACGGTGGTAGTGGTTGTATGCTTCGCGCATCGCTCTTTTTACCGCAGCACGAACCACTACTAACTTTTTCCTGTCCTCATTCTCTCGATCTTTCTTGTACCGCGAGTGCCACTGCCTTTGCTTCTTGAGCATTCTCCGAATTGCGCTGTTAAACCACGGTGGGTCTTTTCCGTCCGTAACCCACTTTTTCGGCACATACTTGTCCAATGCGTGATTTACAATGTGTTAAATATTTGCCCATAATTCTTCCACGTCCATCGTACCGGAAGTAAATAAAGTCGATTCATTTACTATGTGGGATGCTAACAACTGATTATCTGCATTTTCTAGTAAGAATACTCTCCTAGCTTTCTTGGCCTACTTTTTAACTTTCGTAACCATAGTCGCAATGACAACATCATGATCACTAATCCCTGTCTCAACACTGACACCGTCGATGAGGTCTGGTCTGTTCGTGGCTACCAGATCTAAAATAATTCCATTACGCGTTGGCTGTCGATTTAGCAGCTCAAGACAGTTTTCGGATAATGTGTTCAAAAGTTATTCGCACAACGGCTTGTCTGTACCAAAAGTAATTAATTCATAGACATCCCAGTCTATACCAGATAGGTTGAAGTCGCCTCCGACTAATATAGCATGATCCGGGTACGTCTGCGATACAGAATGTAGACTCCCTCTGAATGATTGTAGAACTGTCACGGTGGAACCTGGTGGCTGGTAATAACACCCCACAATTAACTTTATTTCCGCTAGCCCTGTTAAACGTGTCGAGATAACTTCACAATCACACTCGGCTTCGACCTCGGTAGACACAATATTTTTGTCAACTGCAATGAAGACACCACCTCCTACGGTGTCTAATCTGTCTTTCCGATACACGTTCCAACCCTCACTAAATATTTCGGAACTTCCAATCTCAGGGTTTAGCCAGGTCTCAGTCCATAGAATAATTTGCGCGCCACACGCTTCATGGAGGGACTTTACTCCGAACACTCTGAAAATTTACTGCTAATACCTTGATAGCTGAAGTGTCTTTACACTGAGCGCGTACTGATTTCCCTGCCTGCACTTCGACTGGTGAGTGTTCATAAGGACACCTCGCACTACTGCCTAGCCTAAAAAAAAAACCATGAGCACGCCACAAGTACTCTGCTACCCGAGTAGCCGTTTCCTTTGTGTAGTGCACCCCTGACCTACCTAGGGGCGTCCTTCAGTTCCCCACCCAATAGCGCAAGTCTAGAAATCTGCAGCCAAGACCGTCACAGAGTCGACGAAGCCTCTGGTTGATACCCTCCACTCGGCTCCAAACCAAAGGACCCCGTTCCACTCTGGGATCGATGCTGCAAATAGAGAGCTCTGCTTGCACCCCGCGTGAGAGGCCAGCGGTCTTCACCAAATCCGCCAGCCGCCTGTACGAACTAAGGATCGTCTCAGAACCCAAGCGACAGGCATCATTGGTGCCTTCGTGAGCAACTACTTGCAGACGACTGCACCCCGTATGCAAGGCCGCCTTCACATCTTGGATGAGGCCCTCCGGCAGACAAACCGAGTGCACGTTGCATTTCTTTCCAGCCCTGTATGCTATTTTCCTAAGGGGCTCCATCACCCTCCTAACGTTAATTATCTGCAGAATTGTTTTAGATATGTTGAATTTTGAACGAGAAATATATTTTAGATCTGGTATTTAGGTCTCCGTTTTATATTTTACAGCAATGTAATTTTAGTTTGTTTATGAGGGTAGTTAAACAGATTTAATTATCAGTTCGAAAAATAAAGTTGTTTGCAGTTACGTGTCTGCACGCCTGGTACATAATGAAATCGACCGAGCAAGGTGGCGCAGTGGTCGGTACACTGGCCTCGTATTCGGGAGGACTATGGTTCAATTCCGCCTTCTGCCTTTCTAATTTAAGTTTTCTGTGATTTCCTTAAATCACTCCAGGCAAATGTCGTGACGTTCCCTTTGAAGGTACACGTCTGATTTCCTTTCCTGAAAAAAATGCGAGCTTGTACTCTGTCTCTAATGACTTCGATGTCGACGGGACGTCGAATTCTAATCTTCCTTCCTTGTTTCGACTGAAGGGCTACTCTACGTTTTCAACATATGTTGATAATGAGCGTAATGAAATCCACGCATTTCATAACCTTAGCTCGCCACTTTAGGAGCCCAAACCATATGGCTCAACACAGTGGTGAAGTGGGGTATCGTGCGGTAGTTCATGTTCTGCATTTGAAGGGAATCAAGTCTACACCAGTCCATGCTGAGATGGTGGAAGTTTACGACAGTAATGCACCATTATGGGGCACAGTGGTTAGGTGGCGTAGTCGTTATCAGTGTGGTTAAGCAAGTCTAAAAGGCAAAAAACGACGCGGCAAACTATCTCTCTGTGAAGCACTGCGATTCAAAACGGGAGTGGAGGCGCTGGTGATCTAAGACCAGCGTATCAACATTGAGGCTATAGTGGAAAAGACGGAAAATTAGTCTTTGTTCGTTTTTCAACATCTTGTACCAATTTTGTGCATGACAAAGAACGCCTGCGGCTGAGTTTTGAGACTCCTAACGTCCATTCAAGACTTCCACCGAACCGGTGCGTCAGTGACCATGTTGTAGCTGTGTCAGGTCACTGTAAATGATCTACTTAGCCATCTAATCACTATGTACGAATGCGGGGTGTATGACTATGACCCAGAGACCAAGAGGCAGAGCTATCAGTCGAAACATGTAGAATCACTATTATGGAAAAAGGCGATGACCCACCCATGGCAAAGCAAGGTGATGCTGAATGTTTTTTTGCGACTATTATTGTACAATGTTAGCAGATTATGTTCATAAGGGGAAAACCATCATAGGAGCATACAGGGGTTGAATAAAAATATGGACTCATCAGAAAACACAAGACATAACCATGCTTAATTCAGAGTAGGAGTCCAGCTGGTATACTTATAATCGTCTCGGAGTGGAAGAACCATGTCCTCTATGATTTTCAAGGGAATCTTAAAGCTTTGTTCCTGCAAAACAGTGGAAAATTTTGATAGTGATGATGTAGTTGGATAGGAATCACGCAGCCTTCTCTTTAAAGTAGACCGCAAAGCCTCAATAATGTTGAGATCTGATGACTGTGGACGAGGCGAGCTGTTTGAACAGGGGCCCTACGGTCTTGAAACACAGCATCACTGCTGAAATACCGTCCTGCAGGCTTTCCTAGCATCTGCATTTATGTTCAATTATGCATCTCTCACGGTGTTTCCATATTTTCGTTGAACCCATGGACTACCGAAGTCTCCTACCGTGTTTATGGGAAGCTGTCAAAATAAAGAGCCGCGGTTCCTGCCTAAAGGGGCACAGTACAGTCACACATGCTGGTGCTTTGGCCTACTAAGTTTTACCTAATCCCCAGAATGCTGCTAATATGGTACATAGGGATGTCTTCCTTTTTACTCATTATTATTTTGATTATGAAACTAAATAAGTCAAAATTATGTCATATCATGTGTACGAAAATCTGTGAAATCGTCCCCGTGTGTCAGTATGACGACAGTCTGTGCCAGATAAAAATTACATGATATCTTCAGCACCCCAAAAATAATTAAATAATACTGAAAACTTCTTTTATTCGTTGCTGAGGAATGTGAAATATACACTGAAGCGCCAAAGAAACTGGTATAGGCATGCGTAGTCAAATACGGAGATATGTAAACAGGCAGAATACGGCGCTGCGGTCGGCAAGTGTCTGGCGCAGTTGTTAGATCGGTTACTGCTGCTACAATGGCAGGTTATCAAGATTTTAGTGAGTTTGAACGTGGCGTTATAGTCGACGTACGAGCGACGGGACACAGCATCTCCGAGGTAGCGATGAGGTGGAGATTTTCCCGTAGGACCATCTAATAAGAGTACCTTGAATATCAGGAATCCGGTAAAACATCAAATTTCCGACATTGCTGCGACCGGAAAAGGATCCTGTAAGAACGGGGCCAACGACGACTGAAGAGAATCGTTCAACGTGTCAGAAGTGCAACCGTTCTGCAAATTGCTGCAGATTTCAATGCTGGGCCATCGACAAATATCAGATTGCTAACAATTCAACGAAAAATCATCGGTATGGGCTTTCGGAGCCGAAGGCCCATTTGTGTAACCTTGATGACTGCACGACAGAAAGCTTTACGCCTCGTCTGGGACTGTTGATGACTGGAAACATGTTGTCTCGTCGGACGAGCCTCGTTTCAAAATGTATCGAGCGGAGGGATGTGTACGGGTATGGAGTCAACCTCATGAATCCATGGACCCTGCATGTGAGCAGAGGACTGTTCAAGCTGGTGGTGGCTCTGTAATGGTGTGGGGCGTGTGCAGTTGGAGTGATATTGGACCCCTGATACGTCTAGATACTACTCTGATAGGGGACACGTACGTATGCATGCTGTCTTATCACCTGCATCCATTGATGTCCGTTTTACATTCCGACAGAGTTGGGCAATTCCAGCAAGACAATGCGACATCCCACACGTCCAAAATTGCTACAGAGAGGCTCCAGGAACACTCTTCTGAGTTCATACACTTCCGCTGGCCACCAAACTCCCTAGATATGAACATTATTTAGCACATATGGGATGCCTCGCAACGTGCTGTTCATAAGAGATCTCCACACCCTCGTACTCTAACGGCTTTATGGAAAGCCCTGCAGGGTTCATGGTGACAGTTCCTTTCAGCGCTCCTTCAGACGTTTCTCGAGTCCATGCTACGTCGTACTGTGGCATTTCCACGTGATCTCGGGGGTCCTACATGGTATTCTTTGGCTCTTCAGTGTAAAACCAAGTCGTATGCAGCGCGAGTGCCTTGACATTTAAATGCGGTTCTTTTTCAGTTTCCCCCTCTTCCTCCTTTGTCACATTCAACCCTAACGTACCGCTGTGGCAGTTTATCATTCTCATCGAATAGCTATTTAGGAACAGATGGCTTGTTCTCACTTGCAAGTGCAATGTTCTTGTGATTCAAAATCGACTGCGTGGTCCTGCTCCTCCATAGTCCACAATACAGTGGTGACCTGTCACTAACGCTTATAAGGAGGTCACGCTATAGGTCGCTCCATACACAGGAGAAACTTGGCAGGGTAAAAGAAGGCTAAAAATAAAGAGCCTCCTATTTTGGTTTAAGTGCCAACGCTGAGTAATTTTCGAGAAAACAACGATGAAAGTTTCGATGCCACTTCATCAATCCCATGACGCAGTGTGTACCTACGTGAGCGCTGTAACAGTTCGTCTGCACATTTTTGTTATGGTTTTTGCGTTTTCGGAAATACCATTTTCGACTCTATTATGATGATTTGAAAATGGGTCCCGGCCCGAAACAAGTCATCAAGTAAATAAAAAAAGTGAAATTTGCAACTTTGGTTTGTTTTTAGTTATAAAGAATGTTGGTAACAGTTTTCTGGAAAATGTTAATCTGTGTGAATTGTAGCGGTAAAAGCTAGTTTTAATAATATTTGAAATACTTACTTCTTTTTGAATAATTCTACTGTACTTCACGATGTTACAAAAATGATGTGACTTACTTCCACGACAACAAAAGCGAGAAAAAAAGCAGCATTATATGATTGGATTTGAACACGTAGAGCAGGCGTTCAAAGCTCTGCTCTTAGCCACTGCGCTACGAACTAAGTTCGTTAGACGCTACGCGAGCGGACTGATTAAGTTAAAACTTCGACCGTCATTTTCTCGGAAACTATGTAGTGTTGGCGCATAAACCAAACTAGGTTTCCCTGTACTTCCGCCCTTCTTTCACCGTGCCAAATTTCGACTGTATCAGAGAGCGACCTTTGGCCATTTCACCTTGTTAGTTTAGAAAGGACGCTCATGTTCATACAAAATGTTGTACGATAGTGCTCGACCTAATCGGTGCTACGTGAGCAGTGTACAAAGTTACTACTTCCGTGAACAAGTAATTATGGGTCAGATTTTCGCGTTGAATCTTAGTTAACAGCAGCATCTGTATAGTTGCAGTGCAGAGAATGTGTGTGTCGCTGATGTTCCCAGACTCATTCTTCATAACGCGATTTGGCTTCCCATAAAACGAAATTTCTGCTATGGCGCCTTACAAGAGCGTAAATTTAAAATTTCGCAGGTTCACTGTTTGGCGTTTCGTCTGTTGTCAGTTTAAAGTTCTCGAGATTTTCACTGACAGATTGGAAGGACAGATTAAATTAGCTACATATCTTGGTTTGTACTTCTGAATACCTTGCTTTTTATGTTGGACAGATGATTTTGCAGATGATGAGTCTAATATCACGGTTACTTCTCAGTCTTTTTGAAAATCTAGTCTAAACATTCCACTTTCTAGAAGAAGCGAACTCCGTATATTCAACGTGTTAGTGTTCTCGTGCGTATGAAGGTACTGGCATTCTCGGTGCCTTCACATAATGTCCTCCATGAAGAATTTTATTCTGAGTGCTAAGGAGACATTTCCCACTGTCACGAATCCACCTATTGGATTATTATCCGTTGACGAGACAGTCCGCAGATTTCGTAATATGTCAATAGAGAGGAGTCAAAATATGTGGATTAATAATTTTCAGCGGAGCAAAATAGTTGGAATGTTAATTCAATATATAGGACTCCAGGAATTTCTGTCGCACTTTTAGTTTCCACAAATTCTTGCTGAAGGGACTATCTAATTCCTTCGACTATTTCACTTTCGTTATTTGAGCGAGGTATCGTTAAAGATACCAATTATATTAAGCGCCACTATGCTGTCTAAAGTACCCTTACATCCATTGCTGTTCGTTCCATAGATGGCAGTTCGAAAAAAAATCATGGACGTATAATAAGTCCTTTCGACGACGAGAACTTTGCAGACAGAGAATCACTTAGATAAAGATAAAAAAAAATCAAGGATTTCCTTATCAAGGAATTATCCTAGATTTTACCATTAAGCTCTTTAGTGAAGTAACGCAAAACCTGACTCAGAATGGCTGGAAAGGGATTCACGTGGCAGTCTACCCGTACGTTAGTCTAGTGTTTGAATCACAGCGTCACCTTGCCCAGTAATATCAGCGGAGTCGCCCATCCGCAGTGACTTAGAGAAACCACACAAACATAGATCGGAATGGTCGAACAAGGTATGAATCCCTCTCCAGACTAAATATTTTTATCATGGTACATCATTTGACAGGTGAGGTAATTAAAATGAGCAGTTGTATTAGTACTTTGGTCAGCAGCAGGCAGCATTCGGGCACCACACATGATAAGGCCGTGACGCTCAGCTTGCATTCACAGCCATTGCTTCTACCGTTCACTTACAAAAGAGGCGCGAACTCGAATGATTGCAGGTACTACCTCCGTTTTGGCCTTACTAATATAACAGCACGAGTTTTCTGCTCGCTCCGCCCATTCTGCTTAACTGTGATAGGCCAGTCTGAGTTCGTTCCGCTTCATCAAATCTTACTATCTGATTTACTACGTATCCCAATAGATGAAAGCAGATAAAGCTGCGATCCGCAGTTGCTTCCGTATCATAAGATGTTATTAGATGACGTTAAGAAATTCGAACAAAGGAGAGATGTATTTACCTTCTTTTTCTGGACGTCTTACATAACAAGCAAAGGTTAAACGTAAAATGGTGTGTAGCTCCACGCTGTAAGAGATATTGAGTGTGTAAGATTAATCTGTTTCTCTGAAGGTCCGTCTTTTACGCTTTTGCTACGTAGTTCATCCTTCACGTATTCTTTTTGTGAATTTTGAGCGGGAAACCCCTTCTGTGACTTCTTTTGCTTTCGTGGTAGTTGTGCCTTTGTATCCATCTACACTTCTTCAGTCGACAACATAGATTAATTTTCAGTTTTCGTCTATCTTATTTCTCACGCTGCTTACATAAAAAATGATTCAGGTATGAGTCGCTTTCGTGTAAACTTACAAAAATGTCGCAATCTTTTTTTCCCCTCCTTTATCATAGTTTACTTGTAGCTCCCGTGTCACTCTCCTGGCAGTCCTGTTAATACGTCAGCATATATTTTCCTATTTTCCAAGGTAATTTCTTATTAACTTTCGGTATCAGTTGCATACTAATAAAGTAAGCTATTTGACTGATCTTCCCAGTTCACAAATGCTCTGTGCAAACTCAGAAACAGCTAATTTTCGTCTAAACCGAAATGTGTTTTTTCTATTCACAGTGATGATACATGATTCTTGGAGCTAGTTAATGTTTCTCATGTTGATATATTGTTCGCAAGTGTAATGTGTCAACATTATAACTGGTGTTATCAGAAGATAACTCGATGCTTCGTTAAAATGGTCACATTACATGAAGTTTATTTCAGAACTGTTGTAATTAAGACGGACGGCCCGTGTGGTCGAGTGGTTCTAGGCGCTTCAGTCTGGAACCGCGCGACCGCTACGGTCGCAGGTTCGAATCCTACCTCTGGCATGGATGTGTGTAATGTCCTTAAGTTAGTTAGGTTTAAGTAGTTCTAAGTTCTAGGGGACTGATGATCTCAGATGTTAAGTCCCATAGTGCTCAGAGCTATTTGAACCATTTTTTTGTAATTAAGACAGGTCGATCATATCACTCACAAAATCAGTATGTAGCAAGCTTTGAGCTATGTGACTTAGATGCCCCAACGACGCTCTTGGAAGAGTCTGAATTAAATGACTCTCTTGTCAGTAACTAGAAGACGACTACTTAAATGAGTCTATCCATGTTTTTGATGGAATGCCATGGTCTTTCCCCTTATAGTTTTTCCAATTCAAGGTAACGACATTACACTACAACATATTTGTACATATCTTATTGTTTCAGTAAAGTTCAGACCTTACAACGTTAACGTACATCAAAAGTGTTGTTTAGTTCATCGTTCTTCTATAACAACAGTGCGATTCTGTCGGTATATATGAAGATAATTAAGAACCAATATTTTACTGATTTGGCGAGTAGCGGCTGCTCAAAGATAATGAACTCATTACAAGCGGGGAACACGTTCTGCGCGTCAGGGTTTACACAAGTTAGGTGAAACAGAAAAAGTCAAGATATGAATGACCAGATCAACTATTGAATTCAGCTCCATTGTTTTAACGAGTGAGTCACTTCCATGGGTAATACAACTTTAGTCCCCTACAACAGGCCTCATTCTTCGCAAACTGATAGCTGTAATTGTCTTCATCTATGTTCACTGGACTCGTATTCGGAATTCGAAAAGAGCGGAGTCATCCATACTTTTTCCATAGTTCCTGTAAATCTTCTCTGGTGAATGCTACGATGCTTTCTTTTGTGAGGCCGTAACTAATTTCCTTACTTGCCCTTGTGAAACCAAGCTAGAGCTTCGCCTCTAATGACATTTTGGTTCACGCAGCGTAATACGATGGATACAATGTGTTTTATATTATGGGCTTCCGCAGCTATTGAAGGGCACGATGTTCAGAAGAATTCGGCTGATAGCTGTTGAAATTGTTTTTTTTTTTTTAAAAAAAATACACAACCGGTTTACGGCTTAAGGCTGAATCAACAGGGGCAGCCTACATGGTAAGAAGTGGTGGTTATTAAAATTAATGGCGGTAATATCTAAAACATACTGAAAGTATTAAAAGGTCATAGATGTACCCATCACTCCTAGTCAAGATATATTATTCAGTGAATATTATCTGCATTACATTGGCGAACGAAGGCTGACAAATACGTTATCCATTAATTTCTTTACCCACCCACCAACAATTTTAATGAAATTAATGAATCACGTCTTTGTCACCCTTCGTTCGCCAATGTAATGTAGATAGTATTCAATGAATACTATGTCTTGAGCAGAAGCGGTACGCCTGTAACCTTTTATCATTGTGAGTATATTTTAGATATTACCTTTGTTAATTTTAAAATCCACAAAGTTGAAAGAATTGTATATTACTCATTCCCATGTGTGCTGTACCTGATGATGCGGCTGTAGGCCGCGGAACCTGTCATGTATCAATAAAATAACAATTTTACCACATTTCACCGGAATTATTCTTAACATTACAATACGATGCTTATGTAGCCTCCACCACAGGTCGTTAGCCCCCGTCAGTGTGATAGTGTTTGCTTTGTAAGATCACAATTGTGGAAAAAATTGTCATCGCAGTATTATTCAGGTAGAGGAATGGGAGATGTCAATGTAAGATTCATGTTCGCTGGAGATTGAGCGACCGTTACTTCCGTAACTTCTCTGCTATGTCTTATGGCGTAATAGCGTGTGACACTGGTGATTGTTATCCGTCCGTCAGATGTCGAGTTGAACTGGGATGTCTCTTTGTTATGTCTTCCAGCCAAAAATCCCCCACACTGTTTCGATTGTTTTTATCTCAATCTTCCTGATCATCTTCACTCCATCCCTACGGCTAATGATTACCTGCTTTCACTCTGATGCATTTGTTGGACTCTTACTCGTGAGAAGCGTGATTCGAACCATACCTAGATTTAGGTTTTTGAAACTTTTGCTGAGCACTTCATCTAATTGCTATCACTTAGATAACACGGATTATGGCCGCTCGCTGTTACATCTGAGTAAGTACTCGGCCTCAAGAAAACCTTTGCTAAATTATAATTCATTCTGCAGTGACAGTATCATCTGAGGTCTTAAGGCATCCAGAGTGCAGTTCTGTAATTGTCCACTTCTTGCATGTGACAAAAAATACATCTTCCGCTCTCCCTTTTGTGCCGTAACTCAGCTTCTTGGAGCATGATGTAAACAGAAAACAACATATTTTATTTTTAGGAAAGAGACACTATGACTACAGCAGTGATGCGACGTGTACAACTGTGTCGGTGACAATCGTGGTACAAAAGCAATATATTTTTATACATGATGACATGACAGAAACTGAGATAAAAAGTACAATAATGGCTCAGACTAGTGTTTGCTATTAACACGAATACGAGTCGTAAAATCTCGGTGACACACACAGTCGAGAAAGAACGATTGTCTGATTCAATATGTTTAGTACATCGATAGCATACATCTAATTACTATTAGAGATAAATCTAGAGTTCTCTATGTAATGATGCAGCTTAAAGATGAAACGTAGAATAGATGTAAGCAACACAACAGACGACAAAAACTTTAAATCTCCAAAAAAGGTTGTGTTTTTAAAGCTTGGTATCTATGTATGTTTGCCTTTAGGGAAAACCAGTCACGGCAGCCAAGCATACTGGGAAAAAGAATCCTTCACTATCCGCTGGACTATATAGCCTTGGGATGTAGTTTGCTTCTCCACGAAATGCATAGATTCACCAAGTAGCAGCTACATACTCATGTTTGGTGTGAAAACAAGTGTAAATGTTTATTCATCCGACACACGCCATAATATAGCCTATTATGGTAATTTGCCGTTACTAGACTGAAGTCGAATCGTCGAATCGTTAAACGGCTTTAGTTCGATAAAATGAAGTCGGTTGTATAGTTATACCTTAAACAGTCATGCGGAGGTCATCTACGCGTTCTCTTGAAAATGTCAGGCTCTTTCACGTAATAAAAACTCAATTTTAACGAAGTAATGTTTGCATTGGCATCATGGTAATTGATTATGTAACATCTGCCGCAAAGTAAAAAGTGACCATACTGTGCAGCAGCGTTTCCAATATCTTAAAAACAAAAATTGTTATGTGTGAAGCTTATCTGGTTTCTCAAAATTTTGACTTTTTTTTATTTCTGAGGGTAGAAGAAAGACGACCTTAGATGCAGACTAGAAATAGAAAGAAAAATTTCCTGGAGAAGAGAAAGTGTTGGAAAGATGCTTTCAAAAGCATTTATTTGGAGTATAGCTCTATAAGTGAGTGAAACGCAGATGGTCAAAAGTGCAGACGGAAGAGTACAAAAAAAAAAAAAAAAAAAGGTTCAAATGGCTCTGAGCACTATAGGACTAAACTTCTGAAGTCATCAGTCCCCGAGAACTTAGAACTACTTAAACCTAACTAACCTAAGGACATCACACACATCCATGCCCGAGGCAGGATTCGAACCTGCGACCGTAGCGGTAGCGCGGTTCCAGACTGAAGCGCCTAGAACCGCTCGACCACAGCGGCCGGCAGAGAACAGAAGCTTTTGCAATGTGGTGCTTCAGAAGAATGCTGCATATTAGATGGGTGATATTTGGTTGGTGCACAAGTTCGTAGCGTTTTACATATTTCAACAAACACAACAGATACACGTAACAGAGAATTTAGTCATCGATAGTATATTCTTTAACGTCCGCTTGCTTAACTGTGTGATAACGTGTTTGCCTACCAAGCAGCGGGTCCGTGTTCGTTTCCCGGCCTTTTTGGAGATTTTTCTCCGCTCGTGGACTGGGTGTTGCGCTGTCTTCATCATCACCGCAACGCAAATCGCCCAATATGGCGTCACCTTACATAAGACTTGCAACCCGGCCGCCGAACTTCCTCGGACGGGACCTCCCACCATCTATGCCACAAGATCATTTCATTTTATTTTTTATTCTTCACTATTTAGAACAGTCTGTCAACGCTGGGGTAACTTTTGGATTCTGCGACAATAGAAATCACGTGGGTTTGAAGCGAAGAACTCGTCGGGCCACGTTCGGAGAGCATTTTCATCCGGAAAGAAAGTTTCTTGAAAGTTGTTCGATAGAGAGCAGAAAAGGTGAAAATCTTGAGAGAGCAAGATCAGGTGAATAAGGTGAGTACGGAATGACTTCCCAAACCAACTGTTGTATTCTGCTTTCTGTCAGTCTAGCAGAAGGCGGGCGGGTGGCATCGTGGAGTAGCTTCACTTCATGCGGTCTTCCTGGTAGTTATTCTTGGATTGCGTTTACAAGACGCCTCAGTTGTTGGCAACAAATGTCAGCAGTGATAGGAAGCGATTTGTAGCATACCACACCGTCGTTGTTCCACCAGATGCATAACATTTTCTTTAGTGGTAGAAACGACAGAGATGGTCAAAGGACGGAATACAGTTGTTGTTGTTGTTGTCTTCAGTCCTGAGACTGGTTTGATGCAGCTCTCCATGCTACTCTATCCTGTGCAAGCTGCTTCATCTCCCAATACCTACTGCAAACTACATCCTTCTGAATCTGCTTAGTGTACTCATCTCTCGGTCTCCCTCTGCGATTTTTACCCTCCACACTGCCCTCCAATGCTAAATTTGTGATCCCTTGATGCCTCAAAACATGTCCTACCAACCGATCCCTTCTTCTAGTCAAGTTGTGCCACAAACTTCTCTTCTCTCCAATCCTATTCAATACCTCCTCATTAGTTATGTGATCTACCCATCTAATCTTCAGCATTCTTCTGTAGCACCACATTTCGAAAGCTTCTATTCTCTTCTTGTCCAAACTAGTTATCGTCCATGTTTCACTTCCATACATGGCTACACTCCAAACAAATACTTTCAGAAACGACTTCCTGATACATAATCTATATTCGATGTTAACAAATTTCTCTTCTTCAGAAACGCTTTCCTTGCCATTGCCAGTCTACATTTTATATCCTCTCTACTTCGACCATCATCAGTTATTTTACTTCCTAAATAGCTAAACTCCTTCACTACTTTAAGTGTCTCATTTCCTAATCTAATTCCCTCAGCATCACCCGATTTAATTTGACTACATTCCATTATCCTAGTTTTGCTTTTGTTGATGTTCATCTTATATCCTCTTTTCAAGACACTGTCCATTCCGTTCAACTGCTCTTCCAAATCCTTTGCCGTCTCTGACAGAATTACAATGTCATCGGCGAACCTCCAAGTTTTTACTTCTTCTCCATGAATTTTAATACCTCCTCCAAATTTTTCTTTTGTTTCCTTTACTGCTTGCTCAATATACAGATTGAATAACATCGGGGAGAGGCTACAACCCTGTCTCACTCCTTTCCCAACCACTGCTTCCCTTTCATGCCCCTCGACTTTAATAACTGCCATCTGGTTTCTGTACAAATTGTAAATAGCCTTTCGCTCCCTGTATTTTACCCCTGCCACCTTTAGAATTTGAAAAAGAGTATTCCAGTCAACATTGTCAAAAGCTTTCTCTAAGTCTACAAATGCTATAAATGCATGTATTGTGTGGTAGTTACGCTGATATGAATATACGTGTTCAAGACAGGCTAGCCTGGAGAGCTGCATCAAAGCAGTCTTAGAACTGGAGAATAAAACAAGAACAAAAATTATTTTTTTATGATTTAGTTTGCAGTTCCCTTTACATTTATTAACCTCTTTAATTTTCTGAAAATGAAATGGTGTTACTTCCACCCAGAACTGATTTCACATGATCTTGCCCCGCATTTCGACCCACACTAGTCAATCAGGACCGACCGACCCCCGTGTCATCCTCTGACACTGGCGTTATTTGGACGCCGTAAGCAGTGGAATGGCGTCAGCACAGCACTCTCTCGGTCGTTGTCGGCCTTCTAGAACTTGGAGCCGCAACCTCTCATTAAGATAGCTCGAAGTTGGAATCTAGATGCTGAACGCATCCCGTTACACCAAGGAAAAATCGCTGTCAGCACCGGGAATCGAATCTGGGTCCTCCACATAGCCACAACTGAATTACGGAGGAGGACTCACTTTGATGAAGTGGGCAGTTAGCTGATTTACAAGTATGTCATGTATTAATGAGCTAGGACACGATTTCAATTAATTCCTTTCTATTTCAAATGCAACTTGAAGAACGCTGCATTGGTAACGGATGTCTCGCAGTAACGACACAGCAAGAGAAAGTTAAAAAAAGACATCAGGTCTCGGGATCTTCCACCTCCGTAGCATGAAATTTCGTATCCGTCACGAAGGTTGGAAAATGTTGGCAGAGTATACTTTAACGTCCCGTCAACAAGGAGGTGATTACAGACGGAGTGCAAATTCGAATGGGAGAGGGATGAGATGAGGAAGTGAATTGGCCGTGTCCTTCCCAGAATAATCATGAGTCAGAGAAACACAGGAGAAACCAAAACCGGATCGTCGGACGGGTATCTAAGTACATTTTATCTCTCTTGTCTCTCGCTCATTTCTAAACTTTGTCATCAAAGGATGTAGATATTTATAGCGTCTTTTTAACTACAAGGAACTGTAACTAAAATGTGATTCTTTCATTCTATCTTATTTTTCTGTAGTGTATGGACTGGTTCCTTATACTAAACGAATATTCTACAGATCTTTGTGCATATTTTATTTTTCAAGAAAAATAATCTTACACGCAATGTTCCTGCCATGTGATCTGACCAAAGCGTTTGCACACTGAAGCACGTCATACGTAAAATCGTTTTGCCTGAGGTTAAAGGAAAATATGGGGGTTGGGTTGGGTTGTTTGGGGAAGGAGACCAGACAGCGAGGTCATCGGTCTCATTGGATTAGGGAAGGACGAGGAAGGAAGTCGGCCGTGCCCTTTCAAAGGAACCGTCCCGGCATTTGCCTGGAACGATTTAGGGAAATCACGGAAAACCTAAATCAGGATGGCCGGACGCGGGATTGAACCGTCGTCCTCCCGAAAGAAAATATGGTTTGAGGCTAATATCAGAAACCCCTCAAAATTGTTGTTCTGGTACCGATACCATAAAAACACAACTGATTTCCTTATTCTCTGTTCCTTCCGTAAGCTTTTAACCAGTTATATTCATGTATTGTAAATGTTTCATAGATGTCGGTTATTAGGAACAAAATAGTTCTCATTTTACTTTCTTTTTCTTTTTAGTGTAGTCATCCCATCCCAGTTTGTTTCTGTTACAGTGTACGCTAATGATAAGTTAACTGATTTGATTGCCTGTGGTGGAATATTGTAGGCAGGCTTCGTTCGGCAGGACAGGAGGTAGCTGCACAGCGTCACTGTTTCGGCCTTTGTCACTTCTTCGAAGATTTTATTCATTTTCTTTGGTATACGATAAAATACATAATTTAGATCCGCCACATAAATCGAGCGCTGATTCTAAATTCAGCACAATCTTGAAGTAGATCACAAGCTGAATAAAACGACAAACTTATGATGTAACGTCTAATGCACTACAGGTTAAATAAAGAGTTTCTGACAACCGTGGCAATGAGTTAAATAGATTACAAGGTTAATACAGTTTTTTACTTGTTATTATTGACAACAGGGTGCTATTTACTACACAACGAAATGTCTACAATTTTCACAGTAATTAACAATGAGGTTTTTGTGCAGTTTATAAAGCTGAACAGCATGGGGTGGGAGGAGGATGGTTTTCCTGTAGCTATTCTGGCAGTATTATGAAGCGGTGAGAAGGCAAAACTTGCCGAAAGAATACATAGCTCAGTGTTCTTTTAGGGACTAATTTGTACTGAATATGTATATTACTTCTCAAACACATTCAACAGTTTAACATCTTTTGTTAATAATTTTAAAATGTTGTAGTAACGAAATGTTAGAAAATTTTTCTTGATTTGTCTATAAAAATGAAGAAATTGTTTAATTTTATTCATAGCCACCACAATGGAAGGAGTTTGTTTTATTTTCCTGACGTTTTGGGAATTTAGATTTTTGAATTCTGCGACCCGAACACGCAAAAAGAAATCTTTGCCGTCGGGGAAATTGTCACAAAGTTACTTCTATGTAATTTCATTGTTATTGTAATCAGTAGTAGGTTTCCGGCTAAGCTACTGGACGTAATGTTAGAGCCTTAGCCGGTAGCTCATTGAGCTGATCACGGCAGAGTAGACATGTCCCACGTACACTGAACATGTCTTCCGTCAGGCGCTTTCTCGCTCCATAAACAGTCCGCGCGGCCGCGTTGCATTTTGTACTAATCTAATCCTCGGACTGTACGACGCAAAATCACGCTGTTAGCGCAAAGACCTAGTGCACTAACAATATATTAAAAATATCTCGGATCGGGTAGCTTCCACAGATGTGGTTAAAAGGCAATCCTGCATAGAAATGCAGTTAAATTTTAATATCATATCTGAAAAATAATCTTCACAAATGAAGCAGTTGTATTTAGATTAGCGACGGTGACTTAAATCTTTCCGAGGGTAACGGAGCCTTGCAGTCATTTTTCTTATTTCTTATCAATCAGACCACCATGTTAGATCACCGACAGCAGCGGGGGTGGGGGGGTTAATGTAGGGCGTGTGTACTGTTTCTCACACAGTTTAGTCAAATAAACATCTATCGCTTCACTTCATACTTGATCGTAATTGTTTTTTAATATAAGTATCTCGACGCCATGAATCTTTTGTTCGCCAAATAGAAATTTTATTGACTATGGGTGTGGAACAATGCGACTATGGTGAATAAAGTTTTTCAGGCGACTGGGTGCTTCCGCGTCTAACAAATCTGATTAAAGTAGACTGCAGTGGTGCAATCAGTTTAAGATTACTCATTTAGTTAGGATGTTACGGAAGCTTTATCTCTCCAGTCGATGGAGGTTGCCAGGCAATGAATTTGCCGCCAGTGACCCGACTGAATGTTACACGAGGTAGCAGTCGCAAGCACGGCACACAGCCTCGAGAGGACAGCAGTAAATCTCCGCAGACATCAGACCCCAAAGTAGGTCTTGCAGGAGAGTATTTTGCAGTCATGTGCCCTTACATGAACTGTGGTACAACTCAGTTACACCAACTTTCCGTCAGACATGTCAATATTACATAGCTATTTCGAAAATTACCATGCTTATCATACTGCAATTAGTGATCTTCTTTCCGCCCCGATAATTGAGTGGTCAGCGTGACGGACTGCCGTCCTACGGGCCCGGGTTCGATTACCGGCTGGGCCAGGGATTTTCTCCCCTCGGGGACTGGGTGTTGTGTTGACTTCATCATTTCACGCCCATCCGGCGCGCAGGTCGCCCAATGTGGCGTCGAATGTAATAAGACCTGCACCAAGGCGGCCGGACTGCCAATGACGCCAAACGCTCATTTCTATCTTATAAACCTAAATGTTTTGAAGCAGGTGCTGCGTGCGTCTGCACCTCACTGGAAACGAGTTTATTAGAAAACTGCAGTAGATTTCTTTTTTTGCTCGTCTCTGCAAAGTTAGCAGTTGATACAGTTCCCATAGACTTCAAGGAAGTGCTATAGCTATACTTGTGTGGTGGTCCATATGAAAATGGCAAAGAAGAAGAAAATGCACATATCTCACTTTATATGGAATGACGTATAGGCGTTACCTCATTTACTTAGTATCTACCATGGGAAGGTTGCATTGCTCTAATTCTTTTACACATTCAAATGTGCAGTAGTTAAGGTAACACTAGCTTATTTAGTGTAGGTGTGTTGTGTTACGGCGTAGAGTTAGCGCTGGCACGGCAATCGGGAACGAAAGAGAAGAGGCTGCTGTGAGAAGTCAGCCAATCGCAGACTGACCGACAACCCTCCAGGACGACAACGCGAAAGCAGTGGCCTCGGCCTCTATGCGAAGAGGACATAAGCGCCACGCCCGACTGGTGGGGCCCACTTCGACAGCATCGTCATAGTTAGCCACTTTGTAACGCATCTCTACGTAGCAGAGACTTGTGTTTGTCTGTTCTGAAGACGACTGATAATTTGTATATCGCCCTTTGCTTGCGACACATCATTCGAAGGTAAGTAACTGTATTTTTCTTATTGTAATAAAACTCATTAATACGAGTTCTTTGTCTATTGAACTGAGTATACAAGATTCCTAGACACAACAACATTGGCGACGAGGTGAATGAACAACATTGAGACGAACATATCCGAATAATATAGCACCAACCTGTTAACGTTCGAACCCCAAGCTGTCAGCTGCCACCGACCGCCTCTGTTTTGTTTTATCGTGGGCTTTTGTGTTTTGCTGGCACCTTAATTCTAACTTGTCTTTTCTTTTCAGGGGTGCGTTTACATGTTTTAATAGTGTCTCTTGTAGTGTTTTTTTTCTATTTAGTATTTTCATGTGAGCGTTGCAGAAATTTTCTTTACTTGTGTGCTTATTTTTCTTTCTTGCATTTGCCTATTCCAAAATGAGCTACCCACCTCTCTCGCCTCCTGCTCAGGCGCTTCAGCTGTAAGTAATAGATGCAGTGCAGTTAGCACAGAAGTTTCCGTTTCAGACGCAGCAGATTGGAACCCTTCTAAACACGGTGCATCAGTTACTGGCAAACTAAGTGAGCAATGCAGCGTAACACGACACAGCTGTAGCTCATAATGTCATACCGCCTTTTCACCAGATTAATGAATAGGAAGAGGAATGGCTCGAGTGGTTGCAACGGTATGCAACCTACATCATGTGTAGGTTGCATACTGTGAAACTACATTACTTTTTGTCAATGACTGGAAACTTCTATGATCCGGCTGAAGGTACTCTAACTAATTATTATGGACCAACAAGTGAATGTGGTGGCAGCTAGGTAACAATTCTTTCGTTACAAGATAAGTCAGAACCAACTTATCGCGAGTGTGTAACAGAATTGCAGGATATGACGAGGAAATGAAAATTCATAGGTGCTTGTGTTGATTTACACTACTTGCCATTAAAATTGTTAAACCACGAAGATGACGTGCTACAGACGCGAAATTTAACCGACAGGAATAAGTTGCTGTGATATGCAAATGATTAGCATTTCAGAGCATTCACACAAGGTTGGCGCCGGTGGCGACACCTATAACGTGCTGACATGAGGAACGCTTCCAGCTGATTTCTCATACACAAAGAGCAGTTGACCGGCGTTGCCTGGTGACACGTTGTTGTGATGCCTTGTGTAAGTAGAAGAAATGCGCACCATCACGTTTCCGACTTTGAAAAGGTCGGATTGTATCCTATCGCAATTGCGATTTATCGTATCGCGACATTGCTGCTCGCGTTGGTCGAGATCCAATTACTGTTAGCAGGATATGGAATCGGTGGGTTCAGGAGGGTATTACGGAGCGCCGTGCTGGATCCCAACGGCCTCGTATCACTAGCACTCGAGATGACAGGCATCTTATCCGCATGGCTGTAACCGATCATGCAGCCACGTCTCGATCCCTGAGTCAACAGATGGGGACGTTTGCAAGACAACATCCATCTGCACGAACAGTTCGACGACGTTTGCAGCAGCATGGACTATCAGCTCGGAGACCATGGCTGTGGTTACCCCTTACGCTGCATCACAGACAGGAGGACCTGCGATGGTGCACTCCACGACGAACCTGGGTGCACGAATGGCAAAACGTCATTTTTTCGGATGAATCCTGGTTATGTTTACAGCATCATGATGGTCGCATCCGTGTTTGGCGACATCGTGGTGAACGCTCATTGGACGCGTGTATTCGTCATCGCCATACTGGCGTATCACCTGGCGTGATGGTATGGGGTGCCATTGTTTACACGTCTCGGTCACCTCTTGTTCGCATTGACGGCACTTTGAACAGTGAACGTTACATTTCAGATGTGTTGCGACCCGTGGCTCCTCCCTTCATTCGATCCCTGCGAAACCCTACATTTCAGCAGGATCATGCACGACCGCATGTTGCAGGTATTGTACGGGCCTTTCTGGGTACAGAAAATGTTCGACTGCTGCCCTGGCCAGAACATTCTCCAGATCTCTCACCAATAGAAAACGTCTGGTCAATGGCGGCCCAGCAACTGGCTCGTCACAATACGACAGCTGCATGCGCAGCTGTACATGTACACGCTATCCAAGCTCTGACTCAATGCCCAGGCGTATCAAGGCCGTTATTACGGCCAGAGCGTGTTGTTCTCGGTAGTGATTTTTTAGGATCTATGCACCCAAATTGCTTGAAAATGTAATCGCATGACATTTATAGTATAATATATTTGTCCAATGAATACCCGTTTATCATCTGCACTTCTTCTTGGTGTAGTTATTTTAATGGCCAGTAGTGTATATTTAGATATTCTGTTGCATGATACAGTAGTGTACAATGTAACTAATATCAAACTTAGATAACAGATTTTGAAGCAGTCAGATCCATCATTCCATTATGTAGTGCAAATTCTAGATCAGTATGATTCAGGTGCCTTAGCGGCCGATAAATCTGAGCAGCCACCAACTTGTCGGGCTGAGTCGTCCTTTCCTCACGACCAGTCCAGTAGGCGGCAACAGTGCGTGTGCGCCAAGCCATGTAAACAAGTCTCTGAACAGGCGGCTACATCAGTGAACAGAATTAAGCCATGCCCTCGTGCTATTCACGTCACGAACGCCAAGATTGCCCATCCAGACAAGCACAATGTTACGCTTGTGGCAAGAAAGGTCATGTACAATCCGTACGTTTATAATGGAACAAACAAAAGCATTCTAGTCACTCAAAAATCTAGTCACAAGGCCCATTTAGTCAATGGGTTGTATTCAAAGCCTGCAGCAGGCATTAGCGAAACCAGCAAGCAAATAGTTTCTTCAGTGCTGCACGAATCCAACAAACTTTTTGTTCATTTACATATAACTGGAAAACGTGTAAAATTTCACCTGTCTAAAACTAACACGCATCTGACGGCGTATAATGGACGGACATTTCCATTCTCGGAAAATGTACATTGCCTGCCATGTATGGCTCACATACGTGAACTGTGACTTCTGCTGTGTTACAATCACGCTATTGTGAGGACATATGACATATTTGGCTTTCAAATTCAGGACATTGTGTGACCAGTGACTGCATTCAGTGCTAAAGACAGTGCAGTGTTGAAGGAATTCCCTGGAACTGTTTTCTGAAGATTTAGGCAAGGCTAACAATTTTGATGCGCATATTACTGTGAAACAAAATGCTCAGTCGAAATTTTGCCGTGCCAGAACTGTTCCCATTGGAATACGGGGCAAAGTGGCTGCTGAACTTAAAGAATTGCAAGACAGCGGAGCTATTGCGTCCATACAAGCTTTTCAATGGGTTAGTCCACTGGCATTCGCCTCTGTGTTGACTTTAACCCACAAACTGTGATTCATACTTCTCAATTGCCACTCCCACAGGATCTCATGGAAAGATTAGGCACCGGTCGCTATTTTTCAAAAATTGATTTGCGCGATACAAATATTGAAATACCACTGGATGAGGAGAAAGAAAACTGGCGTTCTACGGGTCGGAGCGTGGAATGTCAGATCCCTTAAACGAGCAGGTAGGTTAGAAAATTTAAAAAGGGAAATGGATAGGTTAAAGTTAGATATAGTGGGAATTAGTGAAGTTCGGTGGCAGGAGGAACAACACTTCTGGTCAGGTCACTACAGGGTTATAAACACAAAATCAAATAGGGGTAATGCAGGAGTAGGATTAATAATGAATAGGAAAATAGGAATGCGGGTAAGCTACTACAAACAACATAGTGAACGCATTATTGTGGCCAAGATAGATACGAAGCCCACACCTACTACAGTAGTACAAGTTTATATGCCAATTAGCTCTGCAGATGACGAAGACATTGAAGAAATGTATGATCAAATAAAATAAATTATTCAGATAGTGAAGGGTGACGAAAATTTAATAGTCATGGGTTACTGGAATTCGGTAGTAGGAAAAGGGAGAGAAGGAAACGTAGTAGGTGAATATGGAATGGGGCAAAGAAATGAAAGAGGAAGCCGCCTGGTAGAATTTTGCACAGAGCACAACTTAATCGTAGGTAACACTTGGTTCAAGAATCATAAAAGAAGGCTGTATACATGGAAGAAGCCTGGAGATACTGACAGGTTTCAGATAGATTATATAATGGTACGACAGAGATTTAGGAACCAGGTTTTAAATTGTAAGACATTTCCAGGCGCAGATGTGGACTCTGACCACAATCTGTTGCTTATGACCTGTAGGTTAAAACTGAAGAAACTGCAAAAAGGTGGGAATTTAAAGAGATGGGACCTGGATAAACTAAAAGAACCAGAGGTTGTACGGAGTTTCAAGGAGAGCATAAGGGAGCAATTGACAGGAATGGGGGAAAGAAATACAATAGAAGAAGAATGGGTAGCTTTGAGGCATGAAGTAGTGAAGGCAGCAGAGGATCAAGTAAGTAAAAAGACGTGGGCTAGTACAAATCCTTGGGTAACAGAAGAAATATTGAATTTAATTGATGAAAGGAGAAAATATAAAATGCAGTAAATGAAGCAGGCAAAAAGGAATACAAACGTCTCAAAAATGACATCGACAGGAAGTGCAAAATGGCTAAGCAGGGATGGCTAGAGGACAAATGTAAGGATGTAGAGGCTTATCTCACTAGGGGTAAGATAGGTACTGCCTACAGAAAAATTAAAGAGACCTTTGGAGAAAAGAGGGCCACTTGTATGAATATTAAGAGCTCAGATGGAAACCCAGTTCTAACCAAAGAAGGGAAAGCAGAAAGGTGGAAGGAGTATATAGAGGGTCTATACAAGGGCGATGTACTTGAGGACAATATTATGGAAATGGAAGAGGATGTAGGTGAAGATAAAATGGGAGATACGATACTGCGTGAAGAGTTTGACAGAGCACTGAAAGACCTGAGTCGAAACAAAGCCCCTGGAATAGACAACATTCCATTGGAACTACTGACAGCCTTGGGAGAGCCAGTCCTGACAAAACTCTACCAGCTGGTGAACAAGATGTATGAGACAGGCGAAATACCCTCAGACTTCAAGAAGAATATCATAATCCCAGAGAAAGCAGGTGTTGAAAGCTGTCAAAATTACCGAACTATCAGTTTAATAAGTCACAGCTGCAAAATACTAACGCGAGTTCTTTACAGACGAATGGAAAAACTAGTAGAAGCCGACCTCGGGGAAGATCAGTTTGGATTCCGTAGAAATGTTGGAACTCGTGAGGCAATACTGACCCTACGACTTATCTTAGAAGCTAGATTAAGGAAGGGCAAACCTACGTTTCTAGCATTTGTAGACTTAGAGAAAACTTTTGACAATGTTGACTGGAATACTCCCTTTCAAATTCTGAAGGTGGCAGGAGTAAAATATAGGGAGCGAAAGGCTATTTACAATTTGTACAGAAACCAAATGGCAGTTATAAGAGTCGAGGGACATGAAAGGGAAGCAGTGGTTGGGAAGGGAGTGAGACAGGGCTGTAGTCTATCCCCGATGTTATTCAATCTGTATACTGAGCAAGCAGTGAAGGAAACAAAAGAAAAATTCGGAGTAGGTATTAAAGTCCATGGAGAAGAAATAAAAACTTTGAGGTTCGCCGATGTCATCGTAATTCTGTCAAAGACAGCAAAGGACTTGGAAGAGCAGTTGAACGGAATGGATAGTGTCTTGAAAGGAGGATATAAGATGACCATCAACAAAAGCAAAACGTGGATAATGGAATGTAGTCGAGTAAGTCGGGTGATGCTGAGGGAATTAGATTAGGAAGTGAGACACTTAAA